>NC_142806.1:12783957-12807009 GCF_049724085.1 Artemia sp. Qi Xiang Cuo
TACATAACAGGGTAACTATTTATTAGAAACATTGAAATACTGTACTGCCTGTACACTAGAAGAGGAACTACTGAAGAGGAGACAAAAAAAAATATTTCTTTCCTAACATAAGAAAAAATGAAAAGCCATGATTTGCCATGTTTTTCTTTGGGAGGTACTTATATTCAGGGGTAGGGGGGTTATGGAGCTAGGACATTCCTAGGCAATGAAAACTTCTCCATTTAAGATATATCTCACTATAACAAATCTCTTTACGAATTTTCATTTTTCTTGTTTTGACATGGAGGGTTTGAGAGGAAAGGGTAGATGGAAGGCAAAAGAGAATTTATGTGGCCCTTTTAGGTTTGATGTAGAAAAAAACACTAGAAACATTTTCAGAAGAAGGATAGCTTTCAAATGATGTGCTGTTTGATAAGCTTTGACAAAAAATGAAAAACCTCATTTGGGCTACCTCTAGACTACCTCCATAACAATAAAAAATAAAATGTAATTGAATATAGTCATGCAACACCTCATTTGAAAGGTCCTGCCATAAAGATTTTAAATATCTAAGGCTTATGCAATAATTTTTGAGCCAAATTTGAATTTGCCATGTTTTTCTTTGGGAGGTATTTATATTCAGAGATAGGAGGGTTTATAAAGCTAGGACATTCCTAGGCAAGGAAAACTTCTCCATTTAAGATATATCTTACCATAACGAATCTTTTAACGAATTTTCATTTTTCTTGTTTTGACATGGACGTTTTCAGGGGAAAGGGGAGATGAAAGGCAAAGAGGATTTGTGTGGCCCTTTCAGGTTTAATGTATAAAACGACGCTAGAAACGTATTCAGAAGAAGGATAGTTTTCAAATGATGTGCTGTTTGATAAGCTCTGACAAAAAGTGAAAAACCTCATTTGGTCTACCTCTTGACTACCTCCATACCAGTAAAAATATAATATAATTGAATATAGTCATGTGACACCTCATTTGAAAGCTCCTGACATAAATATTTTAAATATCCAAGTCTTATCCAATAGTTTTTGAACCAAATTTAAATTGGCCATGTTTTTCTTTGGGAGGAACTTTTCTGAAGATATGCTCTTTTGACAATCTACATGCACATAGTGCCTTTTATTAGTTTGATGTCATCAATATTCTCTCAAGTTTTATCTTCATAGACTGTACTGCCTGTACACTAGAAGAGGAACTACTGAAAGATGCTATGAAAGAAGAACATAACTAATAAACTGACATTAAGATATTGCTAGTATGCCTTTTGACAAGCTGTATACTGTAGCATGTTTTAATTCAGATTACCCTACCCCTAAAAAACTTCGCCTTCATACCCTTAGGTATAGTTGTATTAGTAGTCACAGCAGTAGTATTAGTACTCAACTAAATAGAGCTAGTCATTGCTATAATATTCTTGATTTGTCCTTGTGATAACCTATATATTTATGTACTTGTTGAGATTTTCATCTTGATGCTCTTAGCCTTACAAGTAGTTGCAATAGAAATAGTAGTTGAAGCAATACTAATAGCAGTAAAACTAATAAATTTTGCAGTGGTAGTAGTATTAGTAATAGTATGCATATATTGCCTTTTGGTCAACTAATCTTCCCCTTTAAGCATTCTCTGAGAGTTTAAACTTAATACATAAAACAATTCTGAAGATATGCTCATTTGACAATCTACATGCACATAGTGCCTTTTGTTAGTTTGAATTTGCCATCAATATTCTCTCAATTTTTATCTTCATAGACTTCAAGTTGAACATCCCTTTCATGATGCCCTGGAAGTTTCCCCTTGGCACAGTAAACCATTCCAAGAATATTGCTGATGTGCACTTTTGACCCCCTTTCATCTTAATACTCTAAGCCTTACAAGTTGTTGCAATTGAAGCACTAGTTTAGTAGCAGCACTAGTAGTGTTAGTAGTGGCATGCATATATTACCTTTTTGTCAATTGGTCCCCTTTAAGTATTCTCTACAAGTTCCAGCTTAATACCCATATCTATTCTTGAAATATGCCCTTTTGACAATCTGCATGGACACACTGTGTTTTCATTTAGTTCAAGTTCCCCCTCAATATTCTGCCAAATTTTCACCTTCATATGCATGGCCTTACTTTTACTAGTATCACAGTAGTCGTGGTAGTAGTAGGAACAGCAGTAGAAAGAATAGGGTAAAAGTACCAATTATTCAACAGTTTTTGCAAAAAAAAAAAAACAGAAAAAAAACAAAAAAAACAAAAAAAAACACCTTTTCTAATCCAGAAGGCTTAATTTAAAGAATTTTGGTTTGGAAAGGGTTTCAGTATGTAGATAAAACATCTACAAATCTAACTGTTTGATTAAAGGTTTGAAGTTGTATCAGAAAATGGTACAAAACTCTGATTTTCTTAAATTGGAGCATTTTCACCAACAAATTTGACATAACAAAAAAGTTACCTGCTTTTGATGTAAGTCAGAACCCTATTTGACATAATACTTGGGGAATACTTGTGGACAGATCTAGCTGGAGTCAACATGCCTATTATTTTTACTTTATTTCTTTGTTTCAACTTTTTTTAAATGTATAAAATACTATTCAGATAGTGGAAGCAGAAAACTGAAAAAATTACCTCAAGTATAGGAGAAAAAATTGGATAATCATATGGAGTGTAATTGTGTGACCTAGGTCTCTACAATATGATGTGTGAAGTAATAGTGTGATACAGGTCTCCTTATAAATGCCATCTGGAATGGCCCACTTTCTCTCAGCTTTAATGGTCCAGTAAAGATTTCTTTATTATTTACAGTTAAAGTGCTGAAATTTTTGGCCATTTCAAAGTCAATCAGTTTCATCCAGTTTAAAAATTTTTAGTTTTGACCATTCTTTGTCTGGAAAGCTAATTCTTGAAATATGCATGACCTACTTAAGATTATTAGAAGTATGTCATGCCAAGGAGCTTAACATGTTTCATTAGCATTTTGGGTGGGATAGGAATTCCACGTTAATTAAGGAGGGGCCCAGAGAGGATATTTTATATTTTACAGCTTGGGATCTATTTGAAAGAAAACACATAAATTTACTAAGAGAGGGTGTACTTCAAATTTATTCAATTATAAATGAATTAGGGTGTTGTGATCAACCAAGTCAAATGCTTAAAAATATGAACATGGCATGAGGCTGAGCAGCAGTTCCTCAGATAATGGTGAAATCTTGCATCATATCTGCAAAACTACAATAAAAAAAAAACTTTTTTAATGTTTCTTTTCATGTGAAATATTATTACCTTAAATTGCAGTCAGGAGCAACCTAAGGATTTCTCCTTGTAGAGCTCCAGAGTGATGACTAGTTGTATAAATAAAAGTTCAAATAGGGATAAAATCCTTTTAATAGACAGTGATGATGATAACAGTGATAGAAATTCACAAAAATACCAGATATTTCGGTCACATATACTACTGTTGATGGTCACTGTATATGTGACCAAAATATCTGGTATTTTTGTGAATTTATGTCACTGTTATCATCATCACTGTCTATTAAAAGGATTTTATCCCTATTTTAACTTTTATTTATCGTCATGGAAAGGCAGTGTGGTCTCCGAAATTATTGACTAGTTGTATGCAGGTTCACTGGTGACCAGGTGTTGTTCCATCATTGATAGCATCCCAATTGAGTTTACACTCTCTGGAGGACCACACAGCATCTAGCCTTTGTTTAAAAACATCAATGGATTTAGCAGTAAAAGTTTCATTAGATAGTTTGTTCTGATTATTGACAATACATGTTGAGAAGAATTGATTACTGATTCTAGAAATTGTTGACTGCTTGACAAGTTTCAGATGATGACCTCTACTTTTTGAATTGGTACCATCCGTAGAGAATAATGCAGGGAGGATATTAGCCCTCAATAACTTAAAGGCTAAAATAGCATCCCCTCTGTTTCTCCTGTAAACAAGTGTAGGGAGATTCAGCTTTAATAGTCTTTTGTCACCTATATTTTGACAGGACCTGTTGCTGTCTTGAAAATTTCGACAAGGTCACTACAAGATATTCTTAGAAGAAATTAATCTCATCAGAGAAGCCCATATCTACATTTGAATTCAGCTGAAGGAACATTTTTAGTTGGTCTGGTATTCCACTACATCACACAAGAATTTTCAATGCTTGGAACATAGTTTCATCAATATAATATTAGCAGCCATTTTAACTTAATTTTATCAAGAAAAAGCCGTTATGGCTACATTTTAGAGAAGATCAGATGTATCTTGATGCATTGGTGCTGATCCCAACATTTTTTGCCAAAAAATAACCAAGTAATGACATTTAGAGCATTACATAGCTAAAAAATTGTTGGAAGCACATTTTGTGTTGAAATCAGGAGACTGATTGAATTGAATAATCTTTTCTTATCTGGGTGTATTGCATTGTCAAAATATAATGAAAGCTTTAAGAGATGGTGTTCTAAGTCACAACTAAGTAGATTTATCCTTTTTGGAAGGAAAATTTTGACAGTGGTTCCAAAATTGCACTGTCAAATAATTAGTGCCTTTACCCTAGTGTATTATTATTGGTAGTAGTAACAGTAGTATTAATACCAGTAGTAGCAGGTACATTTTGTCTTTGGGTCAACTGAACATTCCACTCATGATGGCTCTCAAGTTTCCTCTTGATACAATAAGTTGTTCCAAAAATATTGCAAATATGCTGGTATCAGCAACCTATAGGCACATAGTATGTTTTAATCTAGTTCAACTTTCTCCTCAACATTTCCTCAGATGTTTATTTTAATATCCTCTGCCTTGGTAGTATCTGCTACAGAAGTAGTAGTTTTAGTGATAGCAGTGGTAGCAGTAGTTGTAGTAGAAGTAGCATGCAAATATTGCCCTTATTATTTCCTGAAAGTTCCAAATTAAAATATTTAGCCATTCCTGAGTTAAGCCCTTTTGAACCCATATACACATAACATGTTTTGATTCAGTTCACACTCCCCCCAACATTCCCTGAAAGACTCACTTTAATGCCCTTCATATTTTGGGAAAGTAGAAGTCAAACATGCATACCTTTTCTTAATAACATGTACTATATGTAAACAATGAACAAATTGCCAAGTTACAGGCCTTGCCCTGATGCCTCTGAGAGGGGGTTGACATTCCCAAACATATAAATGTTAAACCTCTCAACAATACTAAAAAAAGATGTGTGAAAACTTTGTTTGGATGTTTGTTGTGGGATATGATGGACATCAAGGGGGCTGGCTGCACTCAAATCACTTTTGACACTTAAAAAGGGCACTATAACTTCCAATTTCAATTCAAATGAGCTCATCTAAAGTTTATACAACTGCCCATTCCATAAAAGCCTTACATGCCCCCAGGGCGTAACTTACAGCCCACGCACCAGGGTTTGTGGGAGGGGGGTGTCAAACCTGGAGGCATTGTTATATGTTCTTTGGACTATTTTGAACAAAATGGCATTCTCACAATTTTAATTAGACGTTTTTGGTGAAAGAGGTGTAGTTGGGAGGGGGGGGGGGCTAGTTACCCTCCATCACTTTTGACAATTAAAAGGGAACTAGAACTTTCAATTTCAACCAAATGAGCCAGTTCTAAATTTAATATTACCATCCCTACCATAAAAATATTAAATGACCCTGGGATACAACTTACAACCCTTGCCAGCAGGGTCTGGTGGTTTGTATCAAACTCAAAAGCCTTGTTATATGATCTTTGGAGTATTTTTAATAAAATGGCTATCTCAAAATTTATATTGGATGCATTTTGGGAAAACCCAATGTGTTTGTGGGGGGGGGGGTAGCTGCCCTCTGATCACTGTGAATCTTAAAAGGGGACTGAAACTTCTTATTACCAATGCAATGAGGTCCCTGCAAAGTTAATACATCCAACATTTCTATATAAGCCTTATATGCTCCAAGAGTATAACTTACAACCCTTGCCCTGAGGGCTGTGTGGGGGGTTTTCATCCTCAAAGACACAAATTCTAGACCCTTCAACTATGCTGAACAAAATTGCAATCTCAAAATGTTGATTGGATGTGTTTGGGGAAATGATGGGCATGGGGGGGGGGGCTGTTTACTCTCAAATCATTTTGACTCTTAAAAAGGGCAATATAACTTCAAATTTCAAATAAAATGAACCCCATCTGAAGTTTATAAAACCAACCATTCTGTAAAAACCTTATATGCCCCCAAGGCATACCTTATAACCCATACCCCATGGCTCTGGGGGGTTGTGTCAACCCTGAAGGCATTGTTACATGTTTTTTGGACTATTTTGAACAAAATAACTATCTCACAATTTCATTCAGATGCGTTTGGTGAAAAGAGGGGTAGTAGAGGGAGGGCCAGTCACACCCCATTACTCTTAAAAGGGAACCAGAACTTCCAATTTTCAAACAAATGAGCCTACTCTAAAGTTTATACTACCCTCCCTTTCATAAAAACCTTAAATGCCTCCAGGGGATAACTTACAACCTTTGCCCCAACGCTCTGAGTGTTTGTTTCAACCCCAAAAGCCTTGTTATATGATCTTTGGACTATTTTGAATAAAGTAGCTATCTCAAAATTACTATTGAAAACATTTCAGAAAAATACAATATATGTGTGCGGGTAAGGGGGGGGGACAATCGCTGGCCTCTTATCACAAATGCCCCCAAGGCATAACTTTTACCCCGTGGCCGGGGGGCGGTGGGGGGGGGGGGTCTAATCTTCAAAGATATAATTACTGGACCTTTTAACTACACTGAACAAAATGGCTATTTCAAAATTTGGATTAGATGTATTTGGGGAAATGACTGGCATGGAGGGGGGCTGGTTGCCCTCCAAACACTTATTACTATTAAAAAGGGGACTAGAACTTGCAATTTCCAATCAAATGAGCCTCTTTTGATGTTTCTACAGCAACTTCTTCTATACCAAGTACCCTGGTCTAAAGCAGTACTATTGTGCCGCCCATGATAAAGTATGAGATTTTTTGCTAAGAGTATAAAACCTAGATCTGTCTTCTATACAATCCTCTAAGCTTAAGGAATATGAAAGGGGTATAAAAAGGGTTAAGATTTATTACAGGGCATAAACTGGTTAGAAAACAGAAATAGAAAGAAAAAACAGTACTTGTGTTTTATAGCCACCACACTCAAGTTCTGTCAAGAAGTGAAGTTTGGTTAATGTTAATGAAATAGAACAAAATATGATGCAAATATAATACTTTATTAACAAAATTATTAAAACTACAACAGAGAATAATGGAAGGGGGTTGTTCAGACTGCATTAAAATAAATACATAACCTAACCAAAATACCAACTAAATATTTAATTATAATATAACCACCCATTCCCATCAAGCCAAAGAGGCACCCTCTTTCCCAGTTTTTTTTTTTTTTACTCTTCTTTTTGAGAATAAATTTTGGTCAATTATTGCCACCTTTGTCACATTGGCCCACCTAAAGATTTTGCTCATTGACACTCTTGTAACACTCCCCCCCCCCACCCCAAGATTTTGCTCTAGATCTGCACCTGTAAGCTATTCATTAATTGTTGAAAAGGAAAACAAAATAATGAATCTAAAAGTACTAACTTTACTTAAATAAGATTTTCCTTCTGAAAAGCTGCTATTCTACACCTAATTCCATTATACAGTTGGGATAATATCCAACTAGCCAGATAAATGGTTTCTCTTAGGCAGAGAGAATATCTACCTAGTTGGATAATAATGTTGCTTAGTGTTTCTGATATATATCCAACTAAGCAGATACAAATATTCTCTAAGCAGTTTGGGGTTAATATCCAACTAGCCAGATAATTCATTTCTCTTAGGCACAGCATGAACATCTAACTAGGTGGATAATACAAAGTCTTAACACTCCTGATATATATATCCAACTAGGAGGATAAGTAAATTCCATTAGGCTAAGCAGTTTTGAGATAATATCCAACTAGCCAGATAAATTGTTTCTCTTAGGCACAGCAAGAATATCTAACTAGGTGGATAATGCTGAGTCTTAGATCTTCTGATATATATTTAACTAGGCAGTAAGTTACTTAACTACCTAGTTTGATTAATATCATAAGGGCTAGGACAAAGTGTTATCCACCAAGCTAGATGTTCACGCTATGTCTAAGAGAAAAAATTGTCTGACTAGTTGAATATTATCACTAGTTTGCATGAAGAATTTACTTATCTGTCTAGTTAGATATATATCAGAAGCATTAAGTTAAAGTATTATCCACCTAGTTGGAGATATTAAGTTGGCTCTTATGCTTTATTGTATTTGGCTAGCAAGATAAAGCTATTTTTCTTTAAAATTTTAATTATTTTCCTAGTTAGATAATTTCTTATTTGCTTAAAAGGATTTTTCAGATAGCTAACTAGTTGGATAATTTTGGCAATGACTAAATATGGTTGGATATTATTTTTACATTCTACAGAATGGAAATTTTTACATATTATCCATTGGGTACACTTCCCACACTAAGCTACATTATTATCCAACTAGGTAGATATTCTTGCTGTGCCTAAGAGAAACAATTTATCTGGCTAGTTGGATATTATCCCAACTGTATAATGGATTTTACTTATCCTCCTAGTAGGATATATATGTATATCAGGAGTGTTAAGACTTGGTATTATCAACCTAGTTAGATGTTTATGCTGTGCCTAAGAGAAATGAATTATCTGGCTAGTTGGATATTAACCCCAATCTGCTTAGAGAATCTTCTTATCTGCCTAGTTGGATATATATCAGAAACACTAAGCTAAATCATTATCCAAATAGGTAGATATTCGAAAATCAGTTATGTAAAAGGTTAGAATGAACCACTGGATGAGGAAAAAATATTTCAAGAAGGAAAACATTTGGGGTGGCAACCATATACCTAAGAGAAAAGAATTATCTGGCTAGTTGGATATTAACCGATAACTGCTTAGAGAATCTTCTTATCTGCCTAGTTGGATATATTTCAGAAACACTAAGCTACATTATTATCCAACTAGGTAGATATTCTTGCTGTGCCTAAGAGAAACAATTTATCTGGCTAGTTCGATATTGACCCAAAACTGCTTAGAGAATCTTCTTATCTGCCTATTTGGATATATATCTGAAACACTAAGCTATGTTATTATCCAACTAGGTAGATATTATGTATATTGCATTCAGCTAGGTAAGTAAAGGAATAAGACTCTTAAAAATGTTATTATCTGTCTAGCATGATATTTTATCTTGATACTAAGTGTAGTTGGATATTATTTTTACATTCTATAGAATGTAGTGGATGTCCCTTCAAAATACCTTCCCAGGACATAGGCTACTTTAGCCTGTAGACCCATCCCTGAAAAATTCATTTTCCTAACCTAACCCCATTCCAAGATAGCCAAAAGTAGCTAAAGCAGAATTTACCACTTTTATTCATATATGTAGGCCTTGGCTATCAAATAGGCCTACTTTCAAAGTTTTCAAAATATTTAGGCCTATGCCTAGGCTATTATTAGTTTTAATGAAAAACTAAAAATAGTTGCTTAACATATGAAAGTGAATAATTCAGTCTAGGCTGAAGTAATAGGCCCTAGGCTAAGCAAGGCTGTAGCCAGGATTTTATTTGGAGGGGGTCTTATTCAAAGATTTTTTTTTTTTGGGGGGGGGTCACACAAAAAAAACTAAAAAAAACCCATACAAAGTTTCTTTATATCCATTTCTATTATGTTTTTAAAAGACAGACAAAAATTTTGGGGAGGGTTCAAACCCCTTTAACCCCCCCCCTCTGGGTATGGCCTTGAGGATAGTGCAAAAGGATTGACCTGGGTCATGCTAGGGAAGCACGATTTAGAAAGAATTTCTTAGGCTATACAGACTGGGTAGTTGACAAGTTATCTCCTGGCTCCCATCTCCCGGTTTATCTCCTTGACCTCAAATTGCTTACCCTATAGCTCTGAAAATAAAAATTATCCTTAAAAAAACTGCTGACACTTACAGCTCATACTAAGTTTTTGAATTTTTTTGCTGTTTTGATATTTTACTTAAAAGTACAAATATAAGCGTGAACTTAAAATTTATGACTTGAGTATTTTTTTATCCACAGAATTTTTCATTGTTATTTGGAATTACTTTGTCAGGAGCTTTCAAATGAGGTGTTACAAATATTATTTTGACTGTTCAGCCTATTGAGGTGGAGGCAGACCAATTTTGTTGCTTCATTTTTTATTCAAAAGCTATCAATTAGCACATCATTTAAAAGCCATCTTTCTTCTAAACATGTTTCAATGGTTATTTTCTACAACAAACCAAAAACGGCCCCACAAATCCTCTTTTGCCTCCCATCTCCACTTTCCTCCCAAACCCTCATTGTCAAAACAAGAAAAATGAAAATTCGTAAAGAGATTTGTTATAGTGAGATATATCTTAAATGGAGAAGGTTTCACTGTCTAGGAATTTCCTAGCTCCATAAACCCCCCTACCCCTGAATATAAGTACCTCCCAAAGAAAAACATGGCAAATTTAAATTTGGTTCAAAAACTGTTGGATAAGACTTAGATATTTAAAATCTTTTTGTCAGGAGCTTTCAAATGAGATATTGCATGACTATATTCAATTATATTTTATCTTTACTGTTACAGAGGTAGTCTAGAGGTAGGCCAAATGAGGTCTTTCATTTTTTGTCAAAGCTTATCAAACAGCACATCATCTGAAAGCTATCCTTCTTCTGAATATGTTTTTAGCGTTATGTTCTACATTAAACCTAAAAGGGCCACACAAATCCTCTTTTGCCTTTGATCTCCCCTTTCCTCTCAAAACCTCCATGTCAAAACAGGAAAATTGAAAATTCGTAAATAGATTCTCTATAGTAAGGTATACCTTAAATGGAGAAGGTTTCCTTCCCTAGGAATGTCCTAGCTCCATAAACCCCCCTACCCCTGAATATAAGTACCTCCCAAAGAAAAACATGGCCAATTTAAATTTGGTTCAAAAACTATTGGATAAGACTTGGATATTTAAAATATTACATGTCAGGAGCTTTCAAATGAGGTGTCGCATGACTATATTCAATTATATTATATTTTTATTGTTATGGAGGTAGTCAAGAGGTAGCCCAAATGAGGTTTTTCACTTTTTGTCAGAGCTTATCAAAGAACACATCATTTGAAAACTATCCTTCTTCTAAATGCGTTTCTAGCGTCGTTTTCTACATTAAACCTGAAAGGGCCACACAAATCCTCTTTTGCCTTTCATCTCCCCTTTCCCCTGAAACCCTCCATGTCAAAACAAGAAAAATGAAAATTCGTTAAAAGATTTGTTATGGTAAGATATATCTTAAATGGAGAAGTTTTCCTTGCCTAGGAATGTCCTAGCTTTATAAACCCTCCTACCTCTGAATGTAAGTACCTCCCAAAGAAAAACATGGCAAATTCAAATTTGGCTCAAAAATTATTGCATAAGCCTTAGATATTTAAAATCTTTATGGCAGGACCTTTCAAATGAGGTGTTGCATGACTATATTCAATTACATTTTATTTTTTATTGTTATGGAGGTAGTCTAGAGGTAGCCCAAATGAGGTTTTTCATTTTTTGTCAAAGCTTATCAAACAGCACATCATTTGAAAGCTATCCTTCTTCTGAAAATGTTTCTAGTGTTGTTTTCTACATCAAACCTAAAAGGGCCACATAAATTCTCTTTTGCCTCCCATCTCCCCTTTCATCTCAAACCCTCCTTGTCAAAACAAGTAAAATGAAAATTCATAAAGAGATTTGTTATAGTGAGATATATCTGATATGGAGAAGTTTTCATTGCATAGGAATGTCCTAGCTCCATAAACCCCCCTACCCCTGAATATAAGTACCTCCCAAAGAAAAACATGGCAAATCATGGCTTTTCATTTTTTCTTATGTTAGGAAAGAAATATTTTTTTTAGATCATGTTTAGATTTTTAGATTTATCTTCAGATTTTTTCTTTGCTTTTTTTAAAGAAAGAAATAAATTGTTTTAGCTTATGTTTAGATCTTCAGATTGTTTTAGATATTTTTTGATAATTTTTTACCTAATAAATTTCTTCCCTATACTGTCCTATAATCTGCCTGTTCTGACAATTTGTACCTTGTTCCAGTATGGCCAATCCGATTTTTTGGAGGGGGCTGGAATTTCTGTGATTTTTTTGACAAACTCTTAGGATTAGGAGTAAAATTTGGGTACAATTTAGATCTGCAAATTTAAAATTTGTCTAATTGTAACAACCTTCTTTTTCCGTGCTCCATAGAACATGCAAAAGCGACAGAAGAGCCTCCAGACAAATCTTATCCCCAAGTGGGGGGACATCAACACAGCAGCCCACTTGAGGGTAGATTGGAGGCTACTCACTAATGCCCTGTGTGTCTCTAGAAGCACTGGAGGGTCTAAGGTAAGGTCTTTTTCCTTTCTTATTTACTCAATAGATTTTTATAAATAATAATAGTTTTTTTTTTATAAAACGTAATAAAATATGTGTAAAAAAAGAGAAAAGAAATATGAAATGCCAACAAAATGAAAAACAATTGACTAGCCCAAAAACATGGATGACCATGAAATGACTCAAATAAATATATTTGGACACGTCCATAGACAGCAGGCCAACTATTTATTAGACACATTAAAATACTGTACTGCATGTACACTAGAAGAGGAACTACTAAAAGGCGTTATGAAAGAAGAACATAACTAATAAACTTACATTAAGATATTGCTAGTATGCCTTTTGACAAGCTGTATACTGATGGCATGTTTTAATTCAGATTACCCTACCCCTAAAAAACTTTACCTTCATACCCTTAGGTATAGTTGTATTAGTAGTCACAGCAGTAGTATTAGTACTCAACTAAATAGAGCTAGTCATTGCTATAATATTCTTGATTTGTCCTTGTGATAACCTATATATTTATGTACTTCTTGAAATTTTCATCTTAATGCTCTTAGCCTTACAAGTAGTTGCAATAGAAATAGTAGTTGAAGCAATACTAATAGCAGTAAAACTAATAAATTTTGCAGTGGTAGTAGTATTAGTAGTAGCGTGCCCATATTGCCTTTTCGTCAATCGATCTTTCCCTTTAAGCATTCCCTGAAAGTTTTAACTTAATACATAAAACAATTCTGAAGATATGCTCTTTTGACAATCTACATGCACATAGTGCCTTTTATTAGTTTAAATTTGTCATCAATATTCTCTCAAGTTTTATCTTCATAGACTGTACTGCCTGTACACTAGAAGAGGAACTACTGAAAGATGCTATGAAAGAAGAACATAACTAATAAACTGACATTAAGATATTGCTAGTATGCCCTTTTGACAAGCTGTATACTGATGGCATGTTTTGATTCAGATTACCCTACCCCTAAAAAACTTCGCCTTCATACCCTTAGGTATAGTTGTATTAGTAGTCACAGCAGTAGTATTAGTACTCAACTAAATAGAGTTAGCCATTGCTATAATATTCTTGATTTGTCCTTGTGATAACCCATATATTCATATACTTCTGGAGATTTTCATCTTAATGCTCTTAGCCTTACAAGTAGTTGCAATAGAAATAGTAGTAAAACTAGTAAATATAGCAGCGGTAGTAGTATTAGTAAAAGTTTGCCCATATTGCCTTTTCGTCAATTGATCTTCCACTTTAAGTATTCTCTGAGAGTTCTAACTTAATACACAAATCCATTCTGAAGATAAGCTAATTTGACAATCTAAATACACATAGTGTCTTTTGCTAGTTCGAATTTGCCATCAATATTCTCTCAATTTTTATCTTCATAGACTTCAAGTTGAACATCCCTTTCATGATGCCCTGGAAGTTTCCCCTTGGCACAGTAAGCCATTCCAAGAATATTGCTAATGTGCACTTTCGACCCCCTTTAATCTTAATACTCTAAGCCTTACAAGTTGTTGCAATTGAAGCACTAGTTTAGTAGCAGCACTAGTAGTGTTAGTAGTGGCATGCATATATTACCTTTTTGTCAATTGGTCCCCTTTAAGTATTCTCTACAAGTTCCAGCTTAATACCCATATCTATTCTTGAAATATGCCCTTTTGACAATCTGCATGGACACACTGTGTTTTCATTTAGTTCAAGTTCCCCCTCAATATTCTGCCAAATTTTCACCTTCATATGCATGGCCTTAATTTTACTAGTATCACAGTAGTCGTGGTAGTAGTAGGAACAGCAGTAGAATTAATAGGGTAAAAGTACCAATTATTCAACAGTTTTTGCAAAAAAAAAAAAACAAAAAAAAAACAGAAAAAAAACAAAAAAAACACCTTTTCTACTCCAGAAGGCTTAATTTAAAGAATTTTGGTTTGGAAAGGGTTTCAGTATGTAGATAAAACATCTACAAATCTAACTGTTTGATTAAAGGTTTGAAGTTGTATCAGAAAATGGTACAAAACTCTGATTTTCTTAAATTGGAGCATTTTCACCAACAAATTTGACATAACAAAAAAGTTACCTGCTTTTGATGTAAGTCAGAACCCTGTTTGACATAATACTTGGGGAATACTTGTGGACAGATCTAGCTGGAGTCAACATGCCTATTATTTTTACTTTATTTCTTTGTTTCAATTTTTTTAAATGTATAAAATACTATTCAGATAGTGGAAGCACAAAACTGAAAAAATTGCCTCAAGTATAGGGAAAAAAATTGGATAATCATATGGAGTGTAATTGTGTGACCTAGTTCTCTACAATATGATGTGTGATATAATAGTGTGATACAGGTCTCCTTATAAATGCCAACTGGAATGGCCACTTGTCTTTGGGTCAACTGAACATTCCAATCATGATGGCTCTCAAGTTTCCTCTTGATACAATAAGTTGTTCCAAAAATATTGCAAATATGCTGGTATCAGCAACCTATAGACACAAAGTATGTTTTAATCTCGTTCAACTTTCTCCTCAATATTTGCTCAGATATTTATTTTAATAACCTCTGCCTTGGTAGTATCTGCTACAGAAGTAGTAGTTTTAGTGATAGCAGTGGTAGCAGTAGTTGTAGTAGAAGTAGCATGCAAATATTGCCCTTATTATTTCCTGAAAGTTCCAAATTAAAATACTCAGTCATTCCTGAGCCCTTTTTGAACCCATATACACATAACATGTTTTGATTTAGTTAAGACTCCCTCAACATTCACTGAAAGACTCACTTTAATGCCCTTCATATTTTGGGAAAGTAGAAGTCAAACATACATACCTTTTCTCAATAACATGTACTATATGTACATAATGAACAAATTGCCTAAGTTACAGCCCTTGCCCTGATGCCTCAGGAGAGGGGGTTGACATTCCCAAACACATAAATGTTGAACCTTTCAACAATGCTAAAAAATAGATGTTTCAAAACTTTGTTTGGATGTTTGTTTTGGGAAATGATGGACATCAAGGGGGCTGGGCGCACTCAAATCACTTTTGACACTTAAAAAGGGCACTGTAACTTCCAATTTCAATTCAAATGAGCTCATCTAAAGTTTATACAACTGCCCATTCCACAAAAGCCTTACATGCCCCCAGGGCATAACTTACAGACCACGCACCAGGGTTTGTGGGGGGTGTCAAACCTGGAGGCATTGTTATATGTTCTTTGGACTATTTTGAACAAAATGGCATTCTCACAATTCTAATTAGATATTTTTGGTGAAAAGACGGGTAGTTGGGGGGGGGGCTAGTTACCCTGCATCACTTTTGACAATTAAAAGGGAACTACAACTTTCAATTTCGACCAAATGAGCTCTAAATTTAATATTACCATTCCTACCATAAAAATATTAAATGCCCCTGGGATACAGCTTACAACCCTTGCCAGCAGGGTCTGGTGGTTTGTATCAAACTCAAAAGCCTTGTTATATGATCTTTGGAGTATTTTTAATAAAATGGCTATCTCAAAATTTATATTGGATGCATTTTGGGAAAACCCAATGTGTTTGTGGGGGGGGTGTAGCTGCCCTCTGATCACTGTGAATCTTAAAAGGGGACTGAAACTTCTTATTACCAATGCAATGAGGTCCCTGCAAAGTTAATACATCCAACATTTCTATATAAGCCTTATATGCTCCAAGAGTATAACTTACAACCCTTGCCCTGAGGGCTGTGTGGGGGGTTTTCATCCTCAAAGACACAAATTCTAGACCCTTCAACTATTCTGAACAAAATTGCAATCTCAAAATGTTGATTGGATGTGTTTGGGGAAATGATGGGCATGGGGGGGGGGGCTGTTTACTCTCAAATCATTTTGACTCTTAAAAAGGGCAATATAACTTCAAATTTCAAATAAAATGAACACCATCTGAAGTTTATAAAACCAACCATTCTGTAAAAACCTTATGTGCCCCCAAGGCATACCTTATAACCCATACCCCATGGCTCTGGGGGGTTGTGTCAACCCTGAAGGCATTGTTACATGTTCTTTGGACTATTTTGAACAAAATAACTATCTCACAATTTCATTCAGATGTGTTTGGTGAAAAGAGGGGTAGAAGAGGGAGGGCTAGTCACACCCCATTACTCTTAAAAGGGAACCAGAACTTCCAATTTTCAAACAAATGAGCCTACTCTAAAGTTTATACTACCCTCCCTTTCATAAAAACCTTAAATGCCTCCAGGGGATAACTTACAACTTTTGCCCCAACGCTCTGAGTGTTTGTTTCAACCCCAAAAGCCTTGTTATATGATCTTTGGACTATTTTGAATAAAGTAGCTATCTCAAAATTACTATTGAAAACATTTCAGAAAAATACAACATATGTGTACGGGTAAGGGGGGGGGGACAATAGCTGGCCTCTTATCACATATGCCCCCAACGCATAAATTTTAACCCTTGGCCTGGGGGCTGAAAGGGGGAGCCTAATCATCAAAGACATAATTACTGGACCTTTTAACAACACTGAACAAAATGGCTATCTCAACATTTGGATTAGATGTATTTGGGGAAATGATTGGCATGGAGGGGGGCTGGTTGCCCTCCAAACACTTATTACTATTAAAAAGGGGACTAGAACTTGCAATTTCCAATCAAATGAGCCTCTTTTGATGTTTCTACAGCAACTTCTTCTTTACCAAGTACCCTGGTCTAAAGCAGTGCTATTGTGCCACCCATGATAAAGTATGAGGTTATTTGCTAAGAGTATAAAACCTAGATCTGTCTTCTATACAATCCTCTAAGCTTTAGGAATAGGAAAGGGGTATAAAAAGGGTTAAGATTTATTACAGGGCATAAACTGGTTAGAAAACAGAAATAGAAAGAAAAAACAGTACTTGTGTTTTATAGCCACCACACTCAAGTTCTGTCAAGAAGTGAAGTTTGGTTAATGTTAATAAAATATAACAAAATATGATGCAAATATAATACTTTATTAACAAAATTATTAAAACTACAACAAAGAATTATGGAAGGGGGCTGCTCAGACTGCATTAAACTAAATACATAACCTAACCAAAATACCAACTAAATATTTAATTATAATATAACCACTCATTCCCACCAAGCCAAAGAGGCACCCTCTTTCCCAGTTTTTTTTTTTTACTCTTCTTTTTGAGAATAAATTTTGGTCAATTATTGCCACCTTTGTCACATTGGCCCACCTAAAGATTTTGCTCATTGACACGCTTGTAACACTCCCCCCCCCCCCACCCCAAGATTTTGCTCTAGATCTGCACCTGTAAGCTATTCATTAATTGTTGAAAAGGAAAACAAAATAATGATTTTAAAAGTACAGTACTAACTTTACTTAATGAAGATTTTCCTTCTGAAAAGCTGCTATTCTACACCTAATTCCATTATACAGTTGGGATAATATCCAACTAGCCAGATAAATGGTTTCTCTTAGGCAGAGAGAATATCTACCTAGTTGGATAATAATGTTGCTTAGTGTTTCTGATATATATCCAACTAAGCAGATACAAATATTCTCTAAGCAATTTGGGGTTAAAATCCAACTAGCCAGATAATTCATTTCTCTTAGGCACAGAATGAACATCTAACTAGGTGGATAATACCAAGTCTTAACACTCCTGATATATATCCAACTAGGAGGATAAGTAAATTCCATTAGGCTAAGCAGTTTTGAGATAATATCCAGCTAGCCAGATAAATTGTTTTTCTTAGGCACAGCAAGAATATCTAACTAGGTGGATAATGCTGAGTCTTAGATCTTCTGATATATATTTAACTAGGCAGTAAGTTACTTAACTACCTAGTTTGATTAATATCATAAGGGCTAGGACAAAGTGTTATCCACCAAGCTAGATGTTCATGCTATGTCTAAGAGAAAAAATTGTCTGACTAGTTGAATATTATCACTAGTTTGCATGAAAAATTTACTTATCTGTCTAGTTAGAGATATATCAGAAGCATTAACTTAAAGTATTATCCACCTAGTTAGAGATACTAAGTTGGCTCTTGTGCTTTATTGTATTTGGCTAACAAGATAAAACTATTTTTCTTTTAAATTTTAATTATTTTCCTAGTTGGATAATTTCTTATTTGCTTAAAAGGATTTTTCAGATAGCTAACTAGTTGGATAATTTTGGCAATGACTAAATATGGTTGGATATTATTTTTACATTCTACAGAATGGAAATTTTTACATATTATCCATTGGGTACACTTCCCACACTAAGCAACATTATTATCCAACTAGGTAGATATTCTTGCTGTGCCTAAGAGAAACAATTTATCTGGCTAGTTGGATATTATCCCAACTGTATAATGGAATTTACTTATCCTCCTAGTTGGATATATATCAGGGGTGTTAAGACTTGGAATTATCCACCTAGTTAGATGTTCATGCTGTGCCTAAGAGAAATGAATTATCTGGCTAGTTGGATATTAACCCCAATCTGCTTAGAGAATCTTCTTATCTGCCTAGTTGGATATATATCAGAAACACTAAGCTACATCATTATCCAACTAGGTAGATATTCAAAAATCAGTTATGTAAAAGGTTAGAATGAACCACTGGATGAGGAAAAAATATTTCAAGAAGGAAAACATTTGGGGTGGCAACCATATGCCTAAGAGAAAAGAATTATCTGGCTAGTTGGATATTAACCCCAAACTGCTTAGAGAATCTTCTTATCTGCCTAGTTGGATATATTTCAGAAACACTAAGCTACATTATTATCCAACTAGGTAGATATTCTTGCAGTGCCTAAGAGAAACAATTTATCTGGCTAGTTCAATATTGACCCAAAACTGCTTAGAGAATCTTCTTATCTGCCTATTTGGATATATATCTGAAACACTAAGCTATGTTATTATCCAACTAGGTAGATATTATGTCTATTGCATAGACAGTCAAATATTCAGCTAGGTAAGTAAAGGAGTAAGACTCTTAAAAATGTTATTATCTGTCTAGCATGATATTTTATCTTGATACTAAGTGTAGTTGGATATTATTTTTACATTCTATAGAATGTAATTTTTTTAAGAATATCCATTGGGCACCTTCCTTTACTCCCATATTAGCCATGTAGTGGATGTCCCTTCAAAATACTTTCCCAGGACATAGGCTACTTTAGCCTGTAGACCCATCCCTGAAAAATTCATTTTCCTAACCTAACCCCATTCCAAGATAGCCAAAAGTAGCTAAAGCAGAATTTTACCACTTTTATTCATATATGTAGGCCTAGGCTATCAAATACTTTCAAAGTTTTCAAAATATTTAGGCCTATGTCTAGGCTATTAGGCCTATTAGTTTTAATGAAAAACTAAAAATAGTAGCTTAACATATGAAAGTGAATAATTCAGTCTAGGCTGAAGTAATAGGCCTTAGGCTAAGCAAGGCTGTAGCCAGGATTTTATTTGGAGGGGGTCTTATTCAAAGATTTTTTTGGGGGGGGAGGGTTACACAAAAAAAAAACTAAAAAAACACACAAAGTTTTTTTACATCCATTTCTATTATGTTTTTACAAGTCAGACAAAAATTTTGGGGACGGTTCAAACCCCTTTAACCCCCCCCCCCTCTGGGTATGGCCTTGAGGATAGTGCAAAAGGATTGACCTGGGTCATGCTAGGAAAGCACGATTTAGAAAGAATTACTTAGGCTATACAGACTGGGTAGTTGACAAGTTATCTCCTGGCTCCCATCTCCTGGTTTATCTCCTTGACCTCAAATTGCTTACCCTATACCTCTGAAAATAAAAATTATCCTTAAAAAAAACTGCTGACCCTTACAGCTCATACTAAGTTTTTGAATTATTTTGCTGTTTTTGATATTTTACTTAAAAGTACAAATATAAGCGTGAACTTAAAATTAATAACTTAAATATTTTTTTCACAGAATTTTTCATTGTTACTTGGAATTACTTTGTCAGGAGCTTTCAAATGAGGTGTTACAAATATTATTTTGGCTTTTCGGCCTATTGAGGTGGAAGTAGACCAATTTTGTTGCTTCATTTTTTATTCAAAAGATATCAATTAGCACATCATTTAAAAGCCATCTTTCTTCTAAACATGTAACACTCAGATTATTTATTATGTTTTTAGATTTACATCTCATGTTTCTAATTAATTATACTAGATTTATGTTGATAGCCAACAGCTTGAGGATGAGACAATAATTTTTTTTTTTTTAATCAAAGGCAATCATTGAATAATAATAAATGATAGTTTCATTTATCCCGAAAAAAAAATTATTTAGAGCCATCACCAGCTAGAGAATCTCACGAAGATAACAAGCACAGGAATCTTCCGTTTATTACAATCTGGTGTATATATATATATATATATATAAAGATATATATATATATATATATATATATATATATATATATATATATATATATATATATATATATATATATATATATATATATATATATATATGGGTATTTTGTATAAGAATATCCAACAATAATAAATTTGGGCTGAATCAAAATGTGACTGAAGGTGACTTTCCAAGATAGTCAAAAGTAGCTAAAGTAGAATTTTACCGCCTTTTTTTATGCTGATTACAAATATAATAATCATTTCTATTGGAAATGAATTTCAGCTCCCCCCTATAGGCTATAGGCCAATTCAGGGTTAGGTTAGGTATAGCCTATATACGGGAGGGGGGGGGCTGAAATTCATTTCTGATAGAAATGCTTATTATATTTGTAATCAGCATAAAAAAGGCATTGAATGGTGTATTCACTTTATTCCTAACTCAATAATATGATTTCATAGAACTTTACCAAAGTATGTCCCCAGGAGGTATTTTGAAGTACCTACCTCTACTCCTTTGATAAAGTTCTATAAAATCATATTATTGAGTTAAGAATAAAGTGAATACACTATTTGATGCGTTTTTTTATGCTGATTACAAATATACAAGGCATGTTTTTTAAGTAAGTACTGTTTTACAATTATGCTGCCACAGTGCTATGGTCGCCGTTCTGTGCATGCACGCTGGTTACCTACATCTCTTGTCTATGCACTGATGCCATTAGAGTCTGAATCTTCATTGTATACGTTATTTACTGAGTGTTTAAGATGCCTCTGACAATCGTGAGTCCTGCCGATTGTGAAGTACAGGCGGTTATACAATATCTTAGAGCTAAAGGTGTAAAACTGATAGAAATTCATTGTGAGATCTGTGAAGTTTACGGTCAAAACATTATGAGTGATGGAATGGTAAGGAAATGGGTGAGAATCAAAACAACAATCCATGGAATGGTGACATTCATCATCACCCAAAAAAGTGAAATTTCCCTGGCAGAAATTGTTTGCTTAAATTAAATTGTATAACTGCCCGTACTTCACAATCGGTGGGACTCATGATTGTCGGAGGCATCTTAAACATTCAGTAAACAATGTATACAATTGAAAATCAGACTGTAATGGCATCAGTGCGTAGACAAGAGATGTAGGTAACCAGCATGCATGTGCAGAATGGCAACCATAGCACTGTGATGGCGTAATCGTAAAACAGTACTTACTTAAAAAACATGCCTTGTAATAAGCATTTCTATCAGAAATGAATTTCAGGCCCCCCCCCCCCTATATAGGCTATACCTAACCTAACCCTGAATTGGCCTATATAGGGGGGGAGCTGAAATTCATTTCCGATAGAAATGCTTATTATATTTGTAATCAACATAAAAAAAGGCATCAAATGGTGTATTTACTTTAGTCCTAACTCAATACTATGATTTTGTAGAACTTTACCACTCCTTCTCCCTCTAGAAGGTCCTGACCTTTGATGACCTTTAAAAATGTATGTGTTATAAAAGTGAAACCTTGCAAAATAGATCTTCTGCTTAAATGAAGTACAACAAAATTGTTTTCAGCTTCACAACTTTGTTCAATTCCAACTTATAAGGTCTTAAAGATATGCAAATACATTTCCTAAATTTTGAAAAAGAAACAATGATATGGCTTAAAATTCTACTCAAATAATAGATATTGCATTATCAGAACTAATGCCAAGAGAAAAACAAACTGATAACTGAAAATTAAAGTAAAATGTTGTTTTATCAAAATTTCAATAGGTAGACCTGCCATATAGGCACATTTTAGGACCCTCTAGAGAGAGAAGGTGTGGAGGGAGATACTTCGAAATACCTTCCCAGGACATACTTTAGCCTGTAGACCCATCCCTGAAAGTTTCATTTTCCTAACCTAACCCCTTTCCATGATGCCCAAAAGTAACTAAAGTAGATTTTTACCAAAAACAATTCTTAGCCTACTTTAAAATATGTGTAATGATCCTAGTTAACATATTATCCAATGGGAGAACATTTATCATCAAGCCTTTCCTCTAAAAATCCTTCTTTTTCCAGCTTAAGAGAAAAAGTTTCCAAAACCCACCATGCTGAGATTCAATGCCTAAGTCTTTTAAAATTGCCACTATAAATTGCTGCCAAATAAGTCGTTTTATAGATAGTGTTCATGCAAGTCTTTTTAATCCTTTTTTTGAATGAGCAGTGGTGCAAATACAAAATATTAATAGCAGTCAAAAATCAAAATATTGCAATAAATATGCATATACATACAGAGTATATACCCCCACCCCCCTAATGTGCAAATATATAACAAAAATTGCATTCTGAACCTAAATATAACCAAATGAAACTACTT
>NC_142806.1:13035428-13082420 GCF_049724085.1 Artemia sp. Qi Xiang Cuo
AGTTAATCTTAAGGAGGCTTTCATATCTTGATTATGTTTTCTGACTTTTAATTTAGAGGTGGCTTCACGAAGGGTTTGAATCCCTTCTCCTATGAAATGAAATTATGGGATCTGATTGAGTTTCGTTGCCTCTATCTTGAGATTAAGGAGTACAGATTCAGGACGGTTTGCTATCCTCTGATATTGATTCCCAATGGGAACATTACCTAGAGTACACGATAGATCTGACTGACGTATGACAATAAAAACAGGAAGATCATAATAAAAAACTGTTTTATTTTACTTACACAAGATGATAATTGATAAAATGAAAGTTAACAACTTGGTAAATGAGCATATAAAGTGTATCTGGATCATATCATAAGACTGCCTTAAAGAACCAAATTTCCAGTTTATAGATATTGTCAAACAACTGGTTTGCTGACGTCTCTCATGCGTGAGAAGACACAAAAAAAATTTATTACACTTAATTGCAGTCTGCATCCGCAAAAAGGTTTGATGCACAAAAATCGTTTATCTGATACTCCCACTAAGTCCAATGTGAAAAAAAATTCCAAATGTGCAATACTTAGGATGTATGTTATACTTTGCGCTGTGCTTTGCATAAAAGCCAGTACTTATAGCTCTGTCAAAAGTATAAGGTGTTTTATAATGATACTTTTTTTTTAAAAGACATAATTTTTTCTTTTGCACAAAGGAAATACAGTTACTATGCAGTGCATATCTCGCGTCCCCCAGTAGATGATGTCCACAACATCAAATTAAAATATTATATTTTAGAAATTATTTTCACAATTAAAACATTGTTCATTGTTCTTGTATAAAAGAAATGCATTTCATACACAATGAGGGATTGATTGATTATAAAGGTCCGTTTTTTATTCTATCCAATAGATTATATTCATACATTTTATCTTACAGTTAAGTCACTTAAATATTTTAAACCCACGGTATGCATACATAACCATGTTTGTAACCATGCATGGTTATTAAAATGAACATATATCATAACAAACATTCACATTTATTTACTGGTTTTCTGACCTATATTCACTTAACTTGTCACTTAAATTCTAGTCATACACTATGTTTATAATCTGTTCTGTTCACTTTTTGCCATAATTCTACATGTCTCTTATCTACCCTAGCCACTTGTTGATTTTGCTTAAATATTGTTTTCTTTACAAAAGCAAACATTTAGTCTTTTTCCCCAGTGCCCTCATAATTAAACTTGATATTTTTAATAGTCTATAACTTATGTAAACTTATGTAAGTCATGATTGGTTCCCTGTTTTCCATTGTTTTCACAGCAAGTCATATGCTAATGCCCTATTTGGATTTAAAAAAGATAGAAGTTTATATAAGGTATATCTAATCTCTGTTCTTTAAGCAATTCTTCTTATAAATTTATACCGAAGGTTGGTTTTCTTTTTCTTGTATCACTTGGTAGCTTCTTAGTTGTTTGTGCGATTGGTTATGTCTTAATCTGAGTATATTGTATGATTGGTTTTGGTCCGCATATGCGTGACTTCCTTCGTTTGTTATATTATTCTTTTCTAGTTGGAGATTCTTCTTTGTTAAGTTATTTTTCTGTTCTATGTTTTCCACAAGATAGGGAACAACATTATTTCAACAGCATTTCTTTATGATGACTGGATTTCTTTTGATGCAATGATCAGCATAACTGGGAAATATTAACAATGTATCTTCTCAGGTTTTTTCGGTGGTTGACAAATTATGACAAAGGTGTTACATTGCTCGAGACCAAGTTGGTATCTTTATGACATGCCAATTCCTATAACAGAAATTATAGGTAGATTTGTGCTCAACAACATGTATAAAAGAAAATGTTTGAATATCTCAACAATTAAAGGTATAAGACACTTATAATATCACAAAAATACATAGTTAAATATATTGTGTGCAGCTTGTAAAATATAATGGTTACATATATAAGCACTGTCCTCACCACTTATTACATTACTGTGGTGGAATAGTTGCAAGGTTAAATAAAAGCATAAGAGTATATTTTGAAGTTACACTAACTACAATTAATAATGGAGGTCTTCATTAACTAGGCTTTTGGTGCCTTCTTTATTGCTGATGTATGTCATTGAAACAGTACATTAATAATGTTTATTAACAACAGGTTTTGGACATCAGAATTTACAATCTCATCTCTCTTGTATTACATAATATCCCATTAATTTGTGAGGGTTAGTTATTGTCAGGAGCTGATGGATTTAACTGATGCATTTCTTGCACATCCATTCCTTCTTGTTTGAACTCTTTGTTGCTTATTTTTAAGAGCCTACCATAGTTCAAAGTTAATATGGCTCCTATTTTTAATGAAACCAGAAATACCAGGAATATTGTTATAATAATGTTGTACCATGAGTTGGGTGAGAATAGGCCATATGGGTTCTTAACATATTCTAGTCTCTGATCTTCACTTGTGAAGAATGGTATATGAGAATCCAATTCCTCTTTTGTTTTCGTTAGCGGCACTGTGCCTTTTTTGTTGTCCATTTTTCTCCAGATAGTTTTTTATTTCTTCATCATTTATATTTTGGATTGTAAATGATAGATTTATTACCTGAAAATTTAATAATTTTGGACTTATCATATTTGTACTTGTCATAATTAATGGTTTTCACTGTACTTTCCTTGTTTATCAGGCGGCAACTTAGTTTGATTGTTATGGTTCCCATATCCTGTAATAACAGTTCAGTTCGGTAGCTTGGGTCTATTTTCTCAGCATTGTTGTAGCAAGAAATGGTTCCAACAGTTGTTTTAGGGACAGTAAATAGCCATAGGTCATTCCTAAGGTTGATAAATATTTCTCGTTTTGTCCGTCCTATAAGCGCGTTGTATGACCTTGGGACGTCCTCCTGTTGGGATTCATCTAGAAAAATATCCAACATACCTGATCCTATTTTTACAGTGTAGATAGGTAATGTTAGTTGGCAGACTAAGTTTTTGAATGTGAAACATTCTTTTAAGTCTTGCGCATTTGCCAATGCATATTTCCTCCTGTCTTGGTCAATTAACAAATATTCTGCCTCTGGGATGATGCTTACAAATGAATTGGTTTCCTTAATATTAACAGGAAAGGTAGAAATTTTATATAGATCATATATTGATTGTTGATTGATCAGGGGTATTGTTACTACTGCAAAAAGTTGGTCGTTTATTTCTGTAATATGTACTTTTAGTTTTGAATAAAATATGAAAAGGTTAGCAACTTATTGTTACACAGGTAAATTGAGACAAAAAGTTAAGTGGTTTTTAATCTCATCTATAATATTTTTTAAGCTTGTTGATCAACTAAATTATAGGATAATGTTTCACCTGTTAGCACAAATAAGGCACATTCGAATTTACTCCCATCTGTAGCCAGATTTATTAACAACATGGTTATGATGTCTATTGATATTAGTGTTAGTCCAGAATCTGCTGTTACACAGTCAACTTCATTTTTCAAGTAACTCATTATATTGACTGTTCTTGAAAGTTTCTCGGAAATTGCTTGAATTTTGTCTTTTTGGTAGCTAGATATGATTGCTTGTATATTTTGGACGTGTTGTGTGGTGTTCATTGCTGCATTCAATTTTTTCACATTTTCTCTTAATATGTTTTAGTATTCATTTGTCGATAACCCAAATGGTTATGAGGCAAGTTCACCAATGACTGGTATTAAGATTGTGGACCTGTAATACCTGCTTTTCCTGAAGAAGACTTCAAATATTCTTGTTGTGCTGTGCTTGATTTTTTGTATTTCCGCATTGGATAGTTCAAATAAGGTTTGCAACCTTTGTCTGTATTAGGAAGGTTTGATGATATGATAATTTAAGGGTATTTTCCTTTGTTAAATCTGGTAGTACTTCAAAGTTATCTTCTGTAGGTTCATCAGCTACCCGTCGTATTCAGATTTTCTTTCCATCATTGGTCCAACATTCTCTTTGGTAGTAATTATCATTATCTTTGTCATTTTTATTTTTTTTTATATTTTCCTGTCCATTATAATCATTTTCCATGATTGGGATTCTCATTTTTAGTCCAATATCCTTACTCATTGATAATTTCCACACCCACAGGGTGGTGTGGGGTAGCTGTTTAATTGTTCTGTAAGTTTCATTAGGATATATCTAGTTGGGGAGGGACTTGGTTGTTGTTTCAGATATTGATGTTTCCAATTCTATAGGTTCTGTGGTAGTGGTAATCTTTTCTCTGGTAGGTTTTGGAATGGTGGTTATTACTTTTCTCGTTGTGATATTTGATATCATTGTGGTCTTGTCATCTCCAAGTTTGTTTATTGTTGGATTAATTTTTCTACAAAAATATTTACGTTTAAATTTGTGTATTGACTTTCTCATATTGTTTGTATTATCTGTCTAAATTTCCAGTAATTCGGTGACTTTTATTATTTATGGTATTCTTTTTCATATTAACACTTCATTTGACTTCATTTAACTGTGGTTCTTTAAATTGGGGTTGAAGTTGCTTTTAATGCGTCCTTAGGAGCTGCACCTTCTTCAATGTGAGTTGATTGAGAGTTTATTACATCAGATTTAGATGTACTGGATTGCATAGTATCTTGGGGATTTAATGTGATCTCAGTGTTTATTCCAGGAGTTGATAGGTCATCATAAATTTTTATTAAGACTTTTTTGTTCCATAGTCCCTTGAGAATGTTCCAAGCATTAGGTCCCTTGAGAAATTTCTATATATCTGGTAGTTCATTTATTAATGCATAGTTTCCATCATACAATTGTCTTCCTTTTAAGGGGGGTTGAATTGTAGTCTGAGCTTTGATGTGGTTCTTCAGCATTTTTGGAGGAGGAATAATCCTTTATTGATCTTTTTTGTCTGTTCTCTTTTGAGCGTACTTCCATATCTTTATCTATTTGAGCCATTTTTTAATCAAAGTCGTCAATTAGATTTTTTTATTTCAAGTTTGGGAGTGTAGGAATTGATTTATCCTCTCTTTCTTTCATAAGGTTTTTATTTTCTTGTAATCCTTTGTCTGATCTTAGAAATTGAACGATTGAATCTATTAGTTCATTTGTATTTCTTTCGAGTCTCATTACTTGGAGGAATAAGGTCTCAAAATGTATTGGATCTAGTTTCATGAATACTGTCCATTCATTATGGCTGTCTAGAAGTGAATTCAAATTCTTGAAAATTAATTCATGTTTCACTATGTCCTGAATTCTTATATGTAGAATAAAAATGCTCATCATTATCGATTTGATCATCATTTGGGTATCTAAAATTAATGCTAACATTAGTTATGTATATTATTAAGAATTTCTTATTTGAACCTCATTTGAGAAACTTGATGGTAAATATCGTTTTGTTCATACAATGCCTATTGATTTATCTTGTAATAAAATCACAGTGTCTTTTTGAAGTAAGACGTAATCAGAGTACCGTCATTATTCTATCATTTATATAAATTGTGAGTTAACATACTCAACCATGTTTAGTTAAAGTCTAAATTTTATTGTACCTTTCCTAGGACCAATGTTTTCACTCGTTGTTTATACTATAGGCCTATTTAAATGTTTTATGAGGGTAATCTAAAGTGCTTATATATATTAGTTGTCACAGTACTAATCATTGTATCATGCATTAAGGTTAGTTGGTGCAAGTTCATCATGCATCTTTTAGATTTTTCTTGTAATAGGCTTGCATATATTTGACAATACATACATATAATTTAAAGTATTTAGCCTATATTGATAACATAAAAGTATTTATTTTTGGCTGTAAATTTGTGATCAAATTTCTATATGTTATTTATAGTTGTCTTTGTTAAAAATTCAGTAGTTTATAATTTGTAAATTGGATTTGATCTTACAGGAGTATATTTTTGGGCCAGGGGTAATACCTTTTATTGAAGAAAGAAAGGCTTGGTTGATTTTGTTGCACTGGATATTTAGGTTACAAGTCTTTAATTAGATTCTTATCATATTTCATGTCTTGAACATTATAGATAATCATACTTTATAGGTTAGACACAATTATTGTTGCTTGATTTAAAAAATCATAATATTTATTTAAAAAATTTTAACGACTGTTTGGTAGCGGTATGATATTATTTGTTATAATTGAATTGTTTGGTTATATTCATACCAACCAAATTAACTATTATGTTTTAATATTATGCACCATAGTTTTGAAAAATCTGCCGTTTTTAGAGGATCATTCATACTGGTTTCCATTATTTTTACTTAAATGAATATGATATTCTTTTTATTGTTTTTAAGGTTTTTAATTTTTCAAATTATTATCGTTTTTAGTTAGTTTCGTTTAAAATTATAGTACAAAAATATTTTGCAAGATTAAATTTTCTTTAGTTTTATTGTATTTAAGTTGATGAACGTAATTTCTTAGTTTAAATTAACTCAATATTAAGAATGACTGTTGAGGAGTACACAGTAACGAAACGATTTAGTTTGCTGTGAATTAGAAGAAGAAGTTTGACATTTCATGTTATTTTATTCGCACAGTAAGTTCTTAATTTGTATTAGATTCCATGGTGGGGGTTCTGTTCTTTAAATGATTTACAGTGTTTTAATTATTGTTAATTAGATTGACTTTTGGAATTTAGTTCACTGTAGCTGGAATATTAGATTTTCAAAGGGTGTCTTTATTTCATTTTCCGACTTTAATATGTTTGGGGTCATGAATTTTACTTCACAAATGTTGTTATTATTATCATTATTGTCATGTTTTTATATCGGATACAATTTTCGTTTTGTTGGGAGGTTGAGGTTTTCCAAAGAGTCTAGTTCCGGAATTTACCATATATTGGCTTACATTTTTCCTGAATAGTTTTTCTAGTGTGGGATTTCTTAGGTTAATACATGTCATTTTAATGGTTATTTGTATATGATAAAATAAAAAACTTAACTCTTAATTTTTTCTTCAAAAGCTACTAGGTCGAAGCCTGAGAATATTTTTGAGCCAAAGTTCTCATCATTTTTATAGAAACCAAGGATTATTTTTCATAATTCCTGATAATCTTGTTCGTATGGATAGTAGGTTACTAGACCAGATGATATTTCAATCTGGTTTTGATTAATATAATTTTTGGAGAGAGCAAGGAGTATATTGATTGTTTCCACAAGGTTGTATCCTTGATCTAGAAGTATTGATAAGAATGTTAGCCTAGTGGCAATATAATTGTGAAGCCTTGTTCATCATATACCTGCCATATATTTTCACCAATTAGTGATTCTATTAAGGGATAAGCATCTCTTTAGGATCTTTTAATTAAGACCTCAAAAGTTAGGGAGGCAAAACTTTTGTTTTTATTGGAAACTTTCATAAACTACTCTTAGGGAGAAGGTACAGAACATCATTTTGATCATAATATCAATTATCAAATCATTTTTGGTAATTAAGGGGATTTGTAGTAGCGAGTCGAGGCTTGTATGGTTCAGATTACTCACTGCTTCATTTAGGGCATAATTAAAGATCAATTCATTCACTCTATGATTTATTATTGACATATTTGTTAATCTATGGGTTTTAATTATGTAATTTTCCTAACTTTGGGTATTTTTATGAATCTTCTTCGTTTGGCTATGATTAAAATTGTTTAAATAAGAGAAACACGATGCCTTTTTTATTTACATTTTTTTGAAGATATATACTTAATAATCTATTTAATGGTTTTTGAATTAATTTATCTTTTTTATTAACAATATGTCTTCGTGATAATCTGGTAATGTTATGTTATATACGTATTACTGACTTTATTGTTCAGAAATTTTATAATGTGCAGTTGGGCATACATGTTGTGGTTGGATCTATTATGGTCATGATTGGCCCTTCAGTCATCATAATGGTTAGGGTTTGAGTTCTAAAACGTATTTGGGAGATTAGTTGGCTTGTCTGACAGACGGATTTATTGTTTGTGAATATTGTACATTGATCATGGTTTAGATACATCATATGGATCAATAATTTGAAAGGAATGCAGTGGAGTAATGTTTTTTTGTTACCTAGTAGTGGAAACCCAAGGTTCTACAAAGTAAAATTGATTTTTTGAAGTTATTTATTAATATATTTTTTCACCAGTCTTTCAAGGGGCTATACCTTGTATCTACTGTTTTTATAATATCAATCTTCAATTGTACTTCTGCACAAAGATGTTTGCCACAATTCCTTTTGTCGTAAACTTTTATGTCTGATTGTGGATATGATTTGATTCCGAATTATTCAACATTTTTGGATAATTTTAGCGTGATATTTTTTATATATGTGTATATGTTGGCATCCACCTTAAAAATTTTTGTATTTATTGTTCCAGTTGTTTGATGATTGCTTTAAAGCAGTTGACATTGTCTTGAGGATTTTCCAAACAAAACTTGATCTTTGTTGAGACAGATCTCACAAAGGTTATTCTGTTCTAATAAGTTATGGCTCTGATCCACTAAGATTGATAAGAATTTCAGCGGCCAAAATTCTGTTTTCCCGTTTTTGTTAATGGAGTATTCTAATATCTTTAAGATTTCTGCTGCCATTATACTGTCTTTATTTTTTTTGATATTTTGTACAAGTACTATGAAGATTAAGATAGCATCCTTTTTTCCCTTTTGGTTAGAGGCTTTATCTACTATAGTTAAGATAATGTCCCCTAATAGTTCATCATTGAGTAGGATTGTAGGTGGTTGTAGGAGTTTTTCAATAATAATATAGTCAAGACTTCCTACTGACTTTTTTATATTTTCATCAAATAATTCTTGTTTAAATTCATGATTAATTTCAGCTAGATTTGGTAGGCTACATAATTTCAGTTTTAGATGGCCCTTGGTTAATAAGATTCCTCCTTTGGTACCACCATAGATCCCTATGTTGATCAAATCTTTCTTGTGAATATTATTTGGTGAGTTTATGTTAGTTAAACTATGGTTTTTGTACATTATGTACTTTTTTTTCTTGAAATATATGAATTTTTTTGCATATTAGTTTTTTAATGTTAGTATTCTAAATATCAGGTAACTTACATAGTACCTTGGAAACATGCAGTAATTTTTAATTCAATAGTTTTATCGATAATCTTAAGGAATATACCCTAGAATAAATTTAGAAATGAAATACTAAAAGAAATCCTTTTTTTTTCTTTTGTTCTAGGGGGTAAAGTTGATATTGATTTTAGCATATTTAGTCCTAACGTGCATAATATAACCAACTGTTTTAACACAACCAATCATTTGTAGAACGCTATAACCAACATAATAATATTTATATGCATTGATAACTAAGTACTAGCATAACGTAAATACACATTGCTTACTATTTAAAATTTTGAAATTGAATTGGGTTAATTTGATATGACCAATTTTTGATAGAAAAAAAATTTGGTTGAGGATGCTTTTTATTTCTGGTCCTTTGTTGCATTCAATTTTGATTTACTTGTTTTTCTTCTTTTGACTATTATTTTTTTTTTTTTCTCGGTATATTATATGCTTTTAGGATTATATGGATATTGCTTGTAATATCTTATCTCTTGGAGTGGGTCATGATAATCTCGGTATTTTTCACAGGCCTTGTTTCCTTCGATTTTAAAACATATTTTTTGTTTCCCAGACTTGTCTAGTAGGGCTAAATTGGTCCGAAAAGGACCTTTGGCAAACCAGTAACGGACTTTATGTTATTTTTGCAAGTTCCCATTTTCCTGTAGAATGTTTTGAAGGTACTTGCCGTTTCTCCTGTTGTACTTTATTCCCATTTTTCCTCTTGCGGGTCGATATTTGGGTTTGTTTGTAAATTATAATCCAAAATTGTATGACTCTTTGTCATGTTTTCTTAAATCGTACTTTACATTCCGCTTTTTTGCAAAAATTTCATTTCGTTCTTTATCCACTAAGAGGATTGCTACTGAGTATATTATGTTTTCTTTGGTAAACATGATTGATATGAATTCTGTGTCAATAAGTGCCTTGGCCATTTTTCTGAAATGAAAGGTAGTTTCTATTGGCTATTGTCTTGTTGATTTACTTCAAAATTAGTTACCTATACGGTGACCTTAAATCGAAATCAAACTTTTATTCCCTAGTATTTCCTTACAATAGGGCACTTACGTTCGACATAATTCGATTCTTCTAAAGCTTCAAATTAACTAAAACTGAATATTTATTTTTGAATGGAAAGTAAGGTAACTTTAGGCCCAAGTTGAATTGTTTCTCACCAGTGCCACCTTGCACTTGGTTATTACAATTTAATTCTCCAAAGTTCCGTACTATTATTATTATAATAATATTATTCCATGAAACTACCCATATTTTTTTTTGAATTATTGTGGGGTATGAATATATATTGGCATACATTCGTACACAGCGCGCAATTACATGGCACGAATCTTTATCCGAACCCCCAACCACCACCAATCATTATTCAATCACTATCAATAGTGATTGAAGATTTAGACAACAAACAACCCAGCTGTAGTGAACGTGATGATAAACAAAGTCTTATGATTAACGCAAGTAACCCTGAAGGATTTTATTTGAAAAAAAAGTGGTATTTGACCGTTTTTCATACAATATCATAATGCACTGGGAGGAAGAAGTAGGTTCTGAAGACTAAAATATTCTTCTTAAGGAAGAAACGAGGGTTACGTCAATGTAGTGCAACAAAATGCACAGTTGTCAAAAGAAATCTTCTGCTATACGTACCGAAAACAATTATATGGCAAGAGATTCTTGGTGATCCTCACGTTTGCCTACTCTGGAGGCTGCCAGGGATTTAGGACGGCTGTTCACTGCATTTTCTCTTGTATGATTAGTTATAATATAATAAAATGTTATTTAGTAATTTTTTTGAATTATAATTCATAAATCAAAAATTTAATACAAAAATTAATTATGGTGATCCTGTTATTTTTATACTTGGGAACTTGGTAGTTTTTATTTTGATTTTACTGGTCATTGGAGAAATACGCGCTGCTTATTTTTTGTGTGTCATGTATGTGGGTGGTCACCCTTTGTGCACATAGCCGCGTGCGTGAGTGTCTACTTTACCAATTATCCAGAATTGGGCTAAGAGTTTCTTTTAAATTTTCAAATTTTTTAATTTTTTTGATTTCCCCTTTTACTTTCCCTACTACGTATTCGTTATCTTTTATATTTATTTTGAATGTTATTTTTGTTCCCTCTCCTGGATAGTTGGGACAATACATTAGGCATTTTAATGACCTTTTTGGGAGGTACAATTTCCTTATTTGTGTTACGTCTGTGATCATGTGATTACGTATTTTTTTTCGAGATAGACCCAATAAGGTGGTTCCTTCATCTCTAACTGAGAGGGGTCTATATATTAATTCGAGGGTTGCCACATCTTTTTTACAGGTTGGATTTGGGTCCCTTTTTTCCTCAAATTTTAATATATGATCCTTTTTTATTTCTAACGGGAAGTTTCTATTAGATTGATACAGATCATAAATCATGGACTTCAGTATATTGTAGTCATGGAGCCTAATAAAGTAGTTGTTCATTGGTCCCCCTGATGGTAGTGCCCAAAGGTGATCGTCCTCAATTCTTTGGAAGAAGACTTGAACCGTATTACGAATCATAAAGTCAGCTTGGCGCCTCCTAAAACGGTTCAAATCCCTATGCCATAAGGACACGTCTTGATTCATTAATATCTGAATCAGATCGAAATGCCAGAAGTTAAATATCCGAATAAGGTTAGGTCGTTCGGTTACGTACGGAATAAATTTACGAATTATTTCATGGACCATGAACTGGAAGATCAATTTCTGGAGAGAGGAATCCTTTGGTACATACTTGCTGAGAATTCTGAATGTCCTAATGGCCTTTTTCACTTTAATGATTCTGGGTAGGTGTGCAATGTTGTCATGTACCTTTAACTTTATAATGATGTCCATGAAGTCGCCTAGATTCTTACGAAACCATCTTCTATTGTTTGACAAATAAGATTTTGTTTCGTGGTGAAGTAAGATCATGCTTAAAATCTTAAGATCCAATTTTGTGATTAAATACCGTGTATTTAAGGTTAAATGGGTAGTCGTTCGAGCCCCATTGTCAAGTAAGGCTCTTACAGCGTGGGGGTTATTTGCTTGGATGGCCAGATCCAAGGGATGGATTTTGAGAGGTGTTTCTTCCCCACTAATAAGAAATGTTGGTTCATTGGTAATGTCGTATTCATTTGCGTCGCACATATCTCCAATAGTATTATAAACGTTTTTATATTTCATCCATTCAGGAGTCAACTTTTTGAATCTATTTCGCCTTCCTGTGGACGTATTTTCCGTTACAAATTGATGTAGTATCATTTTGCCTGACGAGATAAATTCGTCAGATATAATTTGTTGATTTTCCATTCCATATTCAGACATTATTGGGTATAGGGATGAAAAATTATTTGTTTTTAAGTAATTGGGTCTACAGGCTAAGTATGGGTATTTAAGTATTAAAATTAGTCAGAATTAAAAATATTAAAATATTAAATTTGTAGTATAATGTAGTAAAAAAAAAATGGGAGTATAAAAAGTTTTAGGTAGCTAAGGGCAAAAATTTTTTTTTTTTTTTTTATATTACACAGTAAGGGGTTAGTTACTAAATGTTAGTTTAGCAAACTGTCACTCTATTTTTGTTACTGTGTTAATTGTTTAAGTAAGAATCTTACTCACTTTCCTTGGAGCAACTTTTCAGTTTTTTGTTGAAGTGACTTAATGCACCTGAAAGTGATACGTAATATAAAGGGTGGATATTGTGTGCGGATATAATATAAGGATTAGTACATTTAAATTTATTTATATATCTAATTTTTCTTTTTTTTTCACTACCCTGCCGGATTTGGTTGTTATTTCCTTGGTTGATTGGGGCTTGTCTTTTTTTGGTTTGGCTAACGAGATTATGTCGAATTTTTTATATTGTTTGTTTAGGAATTTTTGACCTTTTAGTTTTGCCTCCTTTCCGTGCAATGCCGCCGAAGTTGGTTTTGAACTTTTTGGATCTCTGAATTTTTCCTGGTCAGATTCGTCTTCCGATTCTGATGTACTTAATGATTCAGGGTCTGTAATGGGGGACTTTTTGGACTTGGGGGTAGAGCCGGCCCTGCCTTCAAAAATTTCTTCCCCCCTTGAAGTTGTAGGCTTATAAATTGCTTGTTTAGGAGAGACTCTTACTTCTGGCGGATTAAATGATTCCTGTGAACTCTCTGAAGAGTCAAAAGTTTTTGTCGGATTCCGCCATTGCTTGAAAGCAAAGTCTTCAGGGGGATGTGGCATTTGTTGTATCATAGTCTCCTTCCAAGATGTCCAATTCCATGGTTTGGCGTTTGATACTGTTATATCATGATCATGCAATTTTTGAGTGTCCTCTGTTGTTTCAGGATGTACCTTGGGTGTCCTGTGTCCTGTTAAGATAGGGTAGTTTATTATGTCCATTGCGTCGCGTAAAGTTTTTACTCGTTGTTCACTGGGGTACTCCGATTTTTGGTTGCTAGGACTATCAATAGTTCTTTTCAACTCATTATAGACTGATACAGGTCGCCCTATGGGCGTTGTTGGTGAAATTAAATCGTTTGGGAATGGTTCAGCAAGATGGGGGATTGAAATTCTATCGGGAAAAAACTTAAGATTTCGGAGAAATGGTATAATCTTGATCCTTTGAACTCTGTGGAGGATGAATTATTTTCTCCGTATTTTAGGCTATTTGGGATTCGATTCTTTGGGGTAACCATATTTGTCATTGCTAAGAATTCACGGAAATCCTCTTCTTCGCTCTCGTTTTCGATATATCCTTGTTTGAAATTAAAGGGTTTTAATTCACTTAATCTTGATCTAGGTGGTTTATTTTCTGCATCTGAGGAATCAGACTTCGTGGGTTGTGGGACCCATGCTTCCGGAAATTTTACTCTTTTTATACGGTTGATGTGAGTCTTATAGGTTTTTCCTGTACTTGAGCTAAAGATCTTAAATGTTATTTTATTATCGTATTTCTTTTTTATTCTATAAGGGCCAGAGTATCGATCCGAGAGCTTCTTATCCCATTTTTTCATTTCGTTTTTAACATAAACAAAATCCCCTACATTGAAATTTAAATCTCCCTTGCTGTGTAGTATATTTTTATTTTAATGAGTTATATTGGATTTTTCTATTTCTTTCTCAAAAATTTTATAAGTCTTTCTCATTCTATTAATAAATTATTGCTTGTTATCTTCGGAATCGTTATAATACTGTCTTGATTCGATAATTTCATCATAGGGAATTCTAAAATCTCGTCCGAAAAGTATATAAAAAGGGTTGTCTTTCACTACTGGTGAGAATGCCGTGTTGATCACGTTAGTTAGGTAAGGTAAGGTCTCATGCCAGTCTCTTCTATTCTCTTTTGTGTAAATTCCTAAAATATTTGAAAATAATTTATGTCTATTTTCAATTTTCCCATTGGCTTGAGGATGATATGGGGTTGTTATTAACTTATCAATGTGGAGAAAGCTCATTAAATCTTTAGTTACTTTTGAGACAAAATTACTCCCGTTATCACTCAGCACTGTATTTGGTATTCCGAAATTTAGGAACAACCTAGCGAGTGCTTTGCTGGTGGTGTAGGCACTTTGATTTTTTAACGCTTTAGCAAAAGTGAAACCGGAAAAACGGTCGATGACCGACAAGATGCAAGTGTGACCTTTGCTAGATGTGGGCAAGCCGCCATTAGTGCCATATAGATCAAATGAAATTATGTCAAATGGAAACCTTGCTATGGGGGTTCTTCCCATGGGTGGATTAGGGTATACAATCGGTTTTTTCTCAGATTACACGTGTTACATTTGTTTATGAAGTCCTTAAGTTTAGTTAGAGTTGAGGGGACATAATATTATTGCTTTAATTTGTGAAGTCTTATTAATTCCTAGGTGACCGCCTATCTCTGAATGGAAATTTTTAAATGCATGAATTTCTATATTTTGGGGTAAAACTGGAATTATAGCAGTTTGGTTTCGGTTGGTGTCATTGGTTATTATTCTACATAATATTTTTTCATCCAAATCATAATAATAATTATCTATTTCCTTTTTGAGTGTTTTTAGATGACATGGTAATTCTTGATCATCTAGGAAATATTTTATCAGGGCAGTACATGTTTCATCTGTATTTTGGCTTTCTTTTATATTAATCAAAGATAGCGGGCCATACTCATTTTTTGACTCATTGGCTATATTTGTTTTTATTTTTCTACTTTTGGGGGCTTTTTTTGAGTTTATTGGGTTAATTTCGTTAATTTCATTTTACCGGAGGTTATCCTCTGGAAATCTACTAAGGTAGTCACAAGGAGTGTTTTCCTTTCCCTTGTGGTATTCAAAGTCATAGTCTAAATATTGTATTTTAAGTATCCATCAAGCAAGTATCCCCGTTGGTTTTTTAAAAGTTTGTAGGTATTGCAAGCTCTTATGATCACAGCGTAGTTTAAATTTCCTACCCATCAAATAATGTCTAAATTTGTCTAGGTGATGTATTATTGATAATAACTCAAGCATGGTGGCTGAATAATTTTTTTCTCCCGGGGTGAGGGTGCGACTCGCATATGGTATTATCTTTTCTTCCTTTATAATTTTACCATTTTCTTCTCTTTCAAATGTTTGTAAGAGAATGGCCCCTATTCCCTTTGTTGATGCATCAGTAGTGACTACGAATTGTCCCGTTTGGAAGTTTGGCAATGATAAGATTGGCTCTGATATGAGTGCTTTTTTTAGATAATCCAAGGATTCTTGCGCGTCTTTTGACCAATTAATCTTTTGTGGTTTTTCTCGAGTAAGGTCAGTTAGGGGCTTGGCTATCTGGGAATAGTTTTGTATGAATCTTCAAAAGTAACCACAAAGTCCCAGGATGCCTCTTAACTGTTTTATAGTTTGGGGGGCTCTGAGATTCTCTACTATTCTTACTTTTTCTGGATCGGGGCTATTTGGCCTTGCGTTACTACTACTCCCAAAAATTTTATTTTATTTTGGAACAAGTTTGCTTTTTCCAGTCTGCATTTTAAATTTCCCTCTCTAAATTTTTCGAATACCTTGGAAAGGGTAATTAAATGGTCCTCAGCATTTTTATCCATGCAAATCACGTCAACCACGAAATAGATTATGTTATTTAGGCCTCTTAGAAGGTGAAGCAAGGGTCTGCACAATGCGCTAGAACTGGTTTTGAGTCCAAAGGGCACTCGTAAGTATTCATAAGAACCACATTCAGTTGTGCAGAATGCTGTTTTATATACGTCGCTTTCTGCTATTTTTACTTGATGGTATCCCTGAGTTAAGTCTAGGGAAGTGAATATTTTATTATTGTTTGAAATCAAGTCTAGGATTTCATCTATTCTAGGAAGTAGGAATTTATCGCTAACTACTTGTTTATTTAAAGCTCTGTAGTCTATCACTAATCTAAGGTCCTTGTTTTTTTTGGGTACCAGGATCACTGGAGCAGAATCAGGGCTAATGCTAGGTCTGATTATTTCATTTCGTTCGAGCTCCTTGATTTTATTCTTAAGCCACTCCTTATGTTCGTATGGAATACGCTATGGTTGTTTGGCAACAGGTAACCCTGTAGTTTGTATTGCATGTTCGTAAAATGGTATCAAACCAATACCATTCTCTGACGTTGAAAAAACGTCTTTGAATTCCCAAAGTAGTTTGCATAATTTGTTCTTTAGCAGGATATCAGTGATATGATTTAAATCAAATTTTTCTAAAAATTGGGTTTTTGATATGGGATATTTTTTTTCTTGTGTATTTATGTTATTTACTAAGTTTTCCCCTGACTTCTTCCAATTGTCTATGTCCGCTTCCGACACAACTTGTATCTCTACTAGGCATGACACCTTTTTTAAATTAATTACATCATTTTCATGTGTATTGGTTATCCAAATGTAACCCTCTCCCTTTTCATAATTTGTTCTTCACATGTCAAATTTTTAGGGATATCCTCTATTGGTGTGGCGATACAAATTTCATTTTTGTCATTAATTGGTTCAATCATTTGGGATATTTGCACTCTGCATTGAATTAGGTTGGATTTTGGTTTTACGTACTAAGAATCCATAGTATTTTTCAGAGGTTTTTGTATTTATTGAATTTAAAAAAATTTTGTTAGGTTTATTGTTATTAGGGGGGTCTTTTCTTATAATTTCTCTCCATAGTTTGGTAATTTCCTGAATTTGTTTGTCCCTGTATTCTTTTATATCATTTATTTTTACTTTTGTTGAATTGTTTTGAATATTGTTTACTCTGACCCGTTTTTCCGACGGATAAATAAATTTGGAATTGGCTACATCTAATAGTATTTTATTGGTTTTTAAAAAATTGAAGCCTATTATTGCTTCATCAGGGAAATTTCTACAGATAATAAATCTAGTAGAGAAGCTTCTATTATCCTTAAGTACCGTTAGGTATATATATACTTTAACTTCTAAATTATGTCTTGTCACGCTTGATAAGTTAGGACATGAATAGTTTATCTGTTGTTTGATGTGCCTGGGTAATTCATTAAGCACAGACATGTTCATAACATTTACAATGGCTCCAGAGTCTATTAGGGCATTAAAATAAATATTTTCAACACTGAAATTGTTAAATATGGGTAATATTTGTTATTTTCTGCATTTCAAAATGGTATTATTGCCTTAGGAGACCTATAAAATATTCTTGCGCCAAAATTAGGTCTTATGGGTTTAGGATGCGTGTGTTCTTTTCCTGGGGTGCCCAGTCATTTGATGTCGACGGTTCATGTGTTCTATTTTCATTATTCTGGTTGTTCTGCCAATTAGCATTGATATTTTGGTATTGCCTGTTTGTAAGGTTGCCCCTGGTATTCCACTTACTTCTTGGGTAACTAGTTCTACCACGGTAATGTGACGTATTGCTTTGGAAGTTTTGGCAATCATTATATCTACCACATGTTCGGTAAGTACTTCCTCTATTGCCTCTCATCTCGGACCCACTGTTGTTTGTTCCCCTGAACAAACTCTTCTTTGGTTCGCGGTAATATGAATTATAATTGTCCAAAAAACAGTTTCTTGCTATGTGGCCTATCTGGTCACATGCATAGCCTTTTGTAGGTCGGTTAAAGGTTATTGGCCTTGATTGGTTATTTTCTGAAAAACGTACCAATCGTTGCTTTCGTTGGGTTTGACTCCTAGTTATATTAGGTTTTGGCAATGGATCTTGTGAGAAAAATCACGGGGATAGATCTCTCGAGGTTTTGGGTCTTTTTGTTTCTACATTATTAATTGATAATTTTTGATGTTGAAAGACAATACTATCAATTTCGCCAGCTCTTTCGACCTCCTGGACCGCCAATTCCAGGCCTTCAATGATTTTGGAAATTAGTAGGCGATAAAGCTTAGGGTTGAGTCCCTGTTTGAAAGCATTAAGTATTATTTTTCATACAGTTCTCCTTCTCCTGGGCCATATTGTGCTTCTGTCGAAATTCTAATTTTATGTAGTTATTCTCTTATATTTTGTGTTTGTTCAAACGTGACAATTCCATGTTTTAGTTTGTTCAAAGAACTAGTGTCAATGAACCTCTTTTGGAATGCCTGTTGTAACAATTCTACTGAGTTTATTGATGCGTTCGGTTCTGTACCAATTGAATGTTCAATTTGTTTTAGAAACGTAAGCGCTTGGCCTTTTAGCCTCAAAAGTAGCATGTTTTTCAGTATTTTTAAATCTACTTTTGTCATTGTTACAAATTGTGCCAAATGAATATTGAATTGGTCCACGTCTGTGTCCCCTTCATATTCTGGGAGGGATTTTGCAATTTCTACCGATGTTGCAATTAATTGTTGAGCTGTTAGTAGGTCTTTTTGTTCCTGTGCCATTTTAGAAATATGTCAAAAAAATTTTTTTTTTTTATCTTACTTTTTAATTGTTTTATTTTTAAAACAAGTTTGTAAGATACACATTATTAAGATAAACACTTACATGAAAATAAAGAAGAAAGATTCGGTATTGTTAGTTGTCAGTTTCTCTCGTGGTATTCTCTAATTTGAGGCTGCGCCAAATGAAACGGGGGGTAATGCTTAAATTCTTAAGTAGTTAATCTTAAGGAGGCTTTCATATCTTGATCATGTTTTCTGACTTTTAATTTAGAGGTGGCTTCACGAAGGGTTAGAATCCCTTCTCCTCTGAGAATGCAATTATGGGATCTGATTGAGTTTTGTTGCCTCTATCTTGAGATTAAGAAGTACAGATTCAAGACGGTTTGCTATCCTTTGATATTGATTCCCAATGGGAACGTTACCTAGAGTACACGAGAGATCTGACTGACGTATGACAACAAAAACAGGAAGATCATAATAAAAAATGGTTTTATTGTACTTACACAAGATGATAATTGACAAAATGAAAGTTAACAACTTGGTAAATCAGCATACAAATTGTCTCTGGATGATATCCTAAGACTGCCTTAAAGAACCAAATTTTCAGTTTATATCTATTGTAAAACAACTGGTTTGCTGACGTCTCCCATGCGTGGGAAGACACAAAAAAAGTTATCGCACTTAATTGCAGTCTGCATCCGCAAAAAGGTTTGATGCAAAGAAATCATTTATCTGATACTCCCACTAATTCTAATGTGAAAAAAAAAATTTCCAAATATGCAACACTTAGGATGTATGTTATGCTTTGCACTATGCTTTGCACATAAGCCATTGCCTATAGCTCTTTCGAAATTATAGGGTGTTTTAAAATGATACTTTTTTTAAAAGATACAATTTTTGTATTTGCGCAAAGGAAACGGTTTTCCTATGTATTGCAATAACTATTAAAAAAATTCTCATGTTTAGTGATGCAATGTCCTCACTGACTGCCGTCAGTGTCGCAATGTCGGTGGTAACGTCGTATACAAGTTGCGTAAACGGTAGCTTGCGTAAAGTCAGGCTTTTTTCAGTAGGCACAAAATGATGCGACACAAAGCGCCAAGGATATGCACAGAATGGCGTATGTTAGAATACTCTAATTTGCCCAAGAAGTAAAATCAGATCTGAAAATTTTAAATCTCAGTTCCTTTGTAGATAATTTCTTATTACTTATTCAATAAGAAAAAATGGCTTTTCAAAGGTAACTAAAAAGTGGCCTTCAAGTTCGAAACAAAGAGGTTGATGGAACCAACCCGATCAGCTCCTCTTTATACCCTGTCTTCATTATGTCTGTTTCAGGCTTTTCAAAGACAAGTAAAAAGTGGCCATAAAGTTCGAAACAAAGAGGTTGAGGGAGTCAACCCGATCAGCTGTTCTTTATATCCTGTCTTCATTGTGTCTCTTTAGGCTTTTAAAGGGCAACTAAAAAGCGGCCTTAAAGTTCGAAACAAAGAGGTTGAAGGAACCAACCCGATCAGCTGCTCTTTATACCCTGTCTTCATAGTGTCTTTTTCAGGCTAAATAAGCCGAGTGAAACAGCTTTTCATTTATCAGATTTGAGTTCTGGCAAAAGCCACTTCAAACGTGACGAATTTGCCTTTTAGGCTTAAAAAGCACCATTGGAGACTGGAGCTACCACACAGTCAAAAAGCATGGGCCAATTCACAAGAAACAGCCATAATGAAGACCCGCCTTTAAATAGCCCTTCATTTTTCCATCCACTGATTGTCTTCCGAAACATTCGGACTAAGAATTTTACGGCGGAGGAACAAATGTGCACCAACAAGTCCTCCATTCTAAAGGTATTACGAAGAAAAAAAAAACTGTTCATCCCATTGTCTTTGCGTTGAAGCATTCGTTCTTGAAGTGTTTGAGAATAAAAACTTTGGTGAAGAATGAGGAGTGGAGGAGGGATGGGACTACCTCATTTGCAAAATTTCTGTTCGTTTTAAATTTGAATGTCACTTTAAACCTGTTTCCTTATGTAATCAGTTTCTCTCTTTACCCCCCAATTGAAAGTCATACAAGAAAGTCATAAGGATAATACACCCTTAAACCCCCACCCCCTCTTTTAACAAAAGTTCAATTTTTGCATAACAAGGCTTCAAGAAAAAGGGCTCATAGGCCTAGAAAATGCACTTTTGAGGCGTTAGATAAAAACCCCCACTGCATAAATAAGATCTTCTGCCCTCCACACTAATGGCTTGTGCGCAAATATGCAATATTCTATAACGATTATTTTTATTGGATAAAAAGTTTATGGAAACCGTTGATCTTTATAGACTTCTTCCATGCTTAGGGGCAAAAGTTATACTACTTACTGGCGTGTTTTCTGTGACTATGATGCTATATAAATGTCTTTCCATAGTTCCAATTCGACTGGTTCTCTCAAAGTCTGTGAACTGGTTCTCACAGAATTTTGGGGAAATGATAGGCATGGGGGTTGGGGGAATTCACCATCACATCTCTTTTGACTATTAATAAGGGCACTACTAGCCCTCCCAATTCCCAATTGAATGAGTCCTTTTTGAAGTTTCTACGACAACGCTGGCAAAGACCCAATTTCCAGAACTTTCAACTACGTTGAGAAAATGGTTATCTCAAAATATTGATTGGATGTGTTTGTGGAAACGGTGGGCGTGAGAGGGGGAGGGGGTTAGTTGCCCTTCAATCATTTTCGACCAGCCTATCAAAAAGGGCACTAGCCCTTTCAATTTCCAATTGAATGAGCCTTTTTTGAAGTTTCTAAGACAAAATTTTCTATAAAAACCTTATATGCCCCCAGGCATAACTTATAATGATTTCCTTGAAGGCTGTAGGGGGGGGGCTGTCATCCTCAAAAACCTAATTTCCAGAACTTCCATCTACGTTGAACAAAATGGCTATCTCAACATTTTGATTTCAACTTTTGATTCAATCAAAAGTTGATTCAACATTTTGGAAATGGTGGACGTGAGATGGGGGCTAGTTGCCCTCCAATCACTTTCGACTATTGAAAAGTGCACTAGCCTTTTCAATTTCCAATCAAATGAGTCCTTTTTGAAGTCTCTATGAAAACGCTTTCTATAATAACCTTATATGCCCCCAGGGCATAACTTACAACCCTTGCCCTGAGGGGTTTGGGGGGTTTGTCATTCTCAAAATCATAATTTACATAACTTTCAACTACGTTGAACAAAATGCCTATCTCAAAATTTTACTTGGATGTGTTTGGGGAAATGGTGGGCGAGAGAGGGGGGTTAGTTGCTTTCCAATCTTTTTCGACTATTAAAAAGGGCACTTGCCCTTTTAATTTCCAATCAAATGGGCTTTTTTGAAAATCCTACGACAATACTTTCTATAAGAACCTTATATGCCCCCAGGGCATAACTTACAACCCTTACCCTGAGGGATCTGAGGAGTTTATCATCCTCAAAGACCTAATTTCCAGAACTTTTAACTACGTTGAACAAAATGAATATCTCAAAATTTTGATTGTATGTGTTTGGGGAAATGGTATCCGTGAGAGGAGGGTTAGTTGCCCTCCAAGTACTTTCAACTGTTAAAAAGGGCACTACGACAACGCTTTCTATTCGTTTTACGACAACGCTTTCTATAAAAAAACCTTATATGCCCCCAGGGCATAACTTATAGCCCTTGATCTGAAGATTGTAGGGGGAGTTTCATCCTCGAAGACATAATTTCCGGACCTTTCAACTACGTTGAACAAAATACTTATCTCAAAATTTTGATTAGATGTATTTGGGAAAATGGTGGGCGTGAGAGGGGGGTTTGTTCCCCTTCAATCACTTTCAACTATTAAAAAGGCCACTAGCCCTTTGAATTTCCAATTGAATGAGTCCTTTTTGAAGTTTTTACGAAAACACTTTCTATTAAAACCTTACATGTCCCCAGGGCATAACTTACAACCCCTGCCCTAGCGGGTTTGGGGGGTTGTCATCCTCAAAACCCTAATTTCCAAAACTTTCAACTAAGTTGAAAAAATGGCTATCACAAAATTTTAATTGTATGTGTCTGGGGAAATGGTGGGCGTGAGAGGGGAGTTAGTTGCCCTCCACTTACTTTCGACTATTAAAAAGGGCACTAGTCATCTCAATTTCCAATCAAGCTAGCCCTTTTTGAAGTTTCTATGACAATGCTTTCTATAAGAACCTCATATGCCCCCAGGACATAACTTACAACCCTTGCCCTGAGGGCTGTGGGGGAGTTTTCATCCTCAAAGACCCAATTTCCAGAACTTAAACTACGTTTAATAAAATGACCATATCCAAATTTTAATTGGATGTGTTTGGGATTGGAGTTGCCCTCCAATCACTTTCGACTATTAAAAAAGGCACTAGCCCTTTGAATTACAAAATCGAGTGAGCCCTTTTTCAAATTTCTACGACAAAGCTTTCAATAAAAACCTTATATGCCCCTAGGGCATAACTTATAACCCTTGCCCTGAAGACTGTGGGTCAATCACTTTCAACTATTAAAAAGGCCACTAGCCCTTTGAATTTCCAATTTAATGAGCCCTTTTTTTATGTTTCTGCGAAAACACTTTCCATAAAAACCTTATATGCGCCGGGGCTTCACTTACAACCCTTGCCCTGGGGGGTTTGTCATCCTCAAGGACATAGTTTCCAGAATCTTCAACTACATTGAACAAAATACCTATCTTAAAATTTTGATTTGATGTGTTTGGGAAAATGGTTGGCATGAGAGGGGGGGGGTAGTTACTTTTCATTCACTTTCGACTATTAAAAAGGGCACTAGTCCTTTCAATTTCCAATCAAATGAGCTTTTGTTGAAGTTTCTACGATAACCCTTTCTATAAAACCATATATTCCCGCAAGGTATATCTTAAGACCCTAGTCATGGGGGCTCTGAAGGGGTTATCATCCTCAAAGAACTAATTTTCCAAAACTTTCAACTACGTTGAACAAAATTAATATTTCAAAATTCGGATTGCATGTGTTTGGGGGAATGGTGGGCGTGAGAGGGGATTAGTTGCCTTCCAATTACTTTTAAATATTCAAAAGAGCACTAGCCCTTTGAATTTACAATCGAATGAACCCTTTTTCAAGTTTTTACGACAGCCATTTCTATAAAAACCTTATATGCCCCCAGGGCATAACTTACAACCCTTGCCCTGAAGACTCTGGGGGAGTGTGCAGCTCAAAGATATAATTTCCGGACCTTTCAACTGCGTTGAACAAAATGGCTTTCTCATAATTGTGACTGGATGTGTTTGGGGAAATGGTGGGCGTGGAAGGGGTGTTAGTTGCCTTCCAATCAATTTCTACTATTAAAAAGGGCAATAGCCATTCCAATTTACAATTGAATGAGCCCTTTTTGAAGTTTCTACGACAACTCCTTCGATACTAAGTGCCCTGGTATGGCAAAAAAAATAAATAATAATACATTGTGCCAACATCGTTTTTTACTTAGGCAGCACGATTGTGAAGTTTCTACGACAACCCCTTTTTGAAGTTTCTACGACAACTCCTTCGATACTAAGTGCCCTGGTATGGCAAAAAAAATGAATTATAATACATAGTGCCAAAATCGTTTTTTACTTAGGCAGCACGATTGTGCTGCCTATGAAAATTCAAACTTGTTAGGGGTTGAACAAAAATTTCGTTATTTTCTTCATTAGTAGAAACATGAGGTTAGGACCAAATTTTTAATTAAACTATTATAAATAGGATTTAATCTGTATTCCCCGTCATCTCTATTTATCCTGATCCCATTATAGGTATTTTTTCTTAATTTATATCATCTCTCTAAGCCCCGTGGCAAATCCAAGGAGCGAGGAGTGCCCCCCCCCCCCCTAACGTAGTCTTAAGTAGTGTAATTTACCTAATTAACGCAAGTTTGCATTAATTAAACTTGCTCCTAACGTAAGTTTATCGGATTAACCTATTTTGCGGTCCCGCCAAACGAGACCAAACGAGCCAACGAGACGAAGAACGAGTTTTAAGGTCAAACGAGAATACTGAATAAACAAATAAAGTTTTTTTTTGTTTTGTTTTTTTCTTATATAATTTGATTAGAATTTTGTTAATATAGTGCTTAGTTCGGAAAAGGGGATAAACACAGCTGCTGCTGTAGCCAGTTTAGAAGGTTAATTCCACTTTTAGTTTAATCGTATCCCAGCCTTTCCCAAAAGTACCCGAATATATCCCTGCGCCAGAAGCTAAGTTTACCAATTTTGTTGTTTGCGTTCTTTTTTTATACTTTTTTTTGGAAACAGTACTTTTCATCCCCTATTCTAAATTAAAATAATGACGAAGTTCCAACTTCATTACATTCAGAAAATTTTTAATTGTTTTATATTCAGCATGTTTAAACACAATCCACCCCCCTCATGCCTGGATATGGCCCTAGACTATATACTAAAGATGGCTAAGTCTTATTGAAGGTGGAACCGCATTCCAATAAACTCCCGTTAAAAGAGCCAACACAAAAATGAAATATAAGAAATATCAGTCGTTATGGAAATTATATTTTCTTGAGTACGTCTTCAAATAAATAAATGCATATATTAAAATTTTGCTATATGACAGCGACTGTTTTTCAGTAGATGAAATCTGTAGTAGATAGCATCAAATTGAAAGTAAAATTTTTAATAATTTTTCAAATTTAATGTTGTACGGACTCAATTTTTTCTAATCAATTTTAGAGAGTCTGTTTTTCCGATGAGGAAAGTCATTGAACATTTTTGTAATTAAATTGTATTTAAAAAGCTGGTCTTTTTTCCCATTCAGTATCATTTGATTCTGGATAGTGTTTTTCTTTTTTGATAAATTTTAGAGTCATAGCTTTCATTTTTGCCTCAAGACATTATCATGTACAGTTAGATATGAATAGCACACAAATATTCATCACATTTCCTTTATTTTCAGGTTGGCGAAAACAACTGTTATTTAATTTTACTTACTTTCGAGATCTTCAATCATTCTTTAAAAGAGCAACATGTGGCTCTCGAGCCACAATTTGGCCATGTGTACTAAACATTGGATTTTGATCATTTTGCTGGTTTGCATTATTGTTATCACGTATTTCTTATTAATTACTACTTCTACTACCAGTAGAAGCCCCCCGCCCCTCCACGTCCCTCCCTCGGGATGCCCCCCCCCCCAAACTTTTTGGCATTCGGTTAAAATTTTGCCGAAGGCAATAATTTCGGCCGAAATTTTGCAAAACAAGCTGAAATTTAAGCAAAATTCTTGATTTCTGCAGAAAATTTGGCATAAATCAGGTAGCAATTCAGTAAACTTTATGAAGATCGCCCCCCACCCAATAAAATGAGCCTCAGGACGCCCCTGACTACTACTCATATATCTATAACTGTAATTGATAATTACACAATAACAATTATCATAGATTTTTAATAGTGCGTCTACGCTACTAAACACTCACTTTATCACCGATCCGCCTGAGGCCGACACAGCTGTGCACGCTCCTCCGTCCCAGTCTATTCAAAGTTTCCCTCTTTATATCCTTTCGAGTTCTAATTCCCTTTAAATTCTTTCTTACGGCCTCTTTCCATCCCATTCGGAGACGACCTACTTTTTATTTGGCCTTAGGTGGATGGCCAAAAAGGACAATCTTTGGCAAATTGTGGTTCTTCATCCGTAAGCGTGTCCTAGCCATTTCAACCTTTCTATAATTATAGACCTAGAAGGCGGGATTGAACCAAATTATTGTACAGCTTACTGTTTGAAATACGGTCAGTCAATCGGGTTTCCAAAAGAATCCGTAGACAATAGCTCTGGAAAACGTCTAACAAATCCTCCTCCCCGTCTTTCGAAGCACCGACGTTTCAGAACCATACTTGACCGCTGCCATCACTATTGCTTCCAAAATTCTAAGCTTGGTTTCCAAGTGTGTCTTCCAATTCTTAAAAAAAAATCAATTGTGAAAAGTCTTGGCTATTCTACTTTTAACATATCCACTGCATTTACATCTTTACCAATAATATTACCTAGGTCCGAAGACCTATCCAATTGATTGATCTACTCATTACCCAACACCACCTCTTAAATTTTATTTATTCCTAGCATATACGACTTCATTTTCTTAACATTAATTTTCAAACTTATTCTTGCACCCTGAACACTCATAACCTCCAAACGTTATTTTCCTAATATTTTCATCTAGGACTCAACTCATCAGTATAATATATATTTTTTTTCTCAGAAACACGAAACAATGAAAATGAGTGAAGAATGTTGACTTTTATGTTTTTTTTATTTGTTGAGGCTGTAAAGTGGGCTTGGGTGGGGGAGATGTTTTGCAGCAGGCGCGCTCATAGCTCTTGACAGTCCCGTATACGGCTATAATAAAATATTGTAATAAAATATTTATATTTTCAATAATGAAAGATTTTTAGTTATCAATAAATTACTGTTTCCAAGAAGCATGACAAAGGTCGATTCTGGAATGGAAATGTCATTAGTTTCTAGTCTGTATTAAATTATCGTCCAACTCTGCATGTGGCATCAGACATGTTGCGAGATAAGAAAAAACTGGAGATGTTTGACTAGTATCGTGAAGGCAAATGTGATTCCAGAACATATTGCTCCCTTGGCAAAAATTAGACGGAAAAACTTAAGTCGCAGCACCTTAATCAAAACTTAATAGACTGGCTTTAAACCCGTACACAATGGGAAGGAGGTAGCCTAGCGGCATGCACCTGAATCTTCGTGATTTTTAAGATTTTCCAGTATTTTAATTTTTTTCAACAAATCGCCTGTTTTGTTGTTTCGATGTTTTTTTCTCCCCTCCTCCAAATATCCTACCCTAAACATATTACTGAATTTTTTATTTTCCTTATTAAGAAAATCATAAATGCTAAGAAAGTGTCTTAATCATGCGCCAATTTCAGGTCACACTCACACTCACTCAGGGTCGAGCCCTGAAATAACGGCAACTTTCAGTAGAGCCCAGGTGACATCTACATATAACTTAACCCTTTGTTGTTAAATCACAAGTCACTATACATTTTTGGAAGGTCCTTGTTTTCAAGGGGTTGCCAAACCTCAACCGCCTTATGTAAACCCCAGAGCACTATATCTTCTGCCAAGCGTCAACCCTCTTTGTACCATGTATGGCCCACCCATGTTCGCACCATCCGCGGTGCGCGCAAAATGGTATAGGTGATCTTTTGGAAATGTGTAGCTTCTTTTTTGTTTCTCCTGAGGAATTTTGCGATTAAACGTAGAAAAAAAAGGTATAACTTTTGGAAAACAAAACTTCCACATAACACTTATATTTTATGCACACGACTCGGAGATTTGACCCCAAGAGATACTATTTTACGTTATCAAGGTCAACTGGAAAGTTATCTGAGCCTCAAAATTTTGAGTTGTTTACATTTTATGAGCTAAAAGGAGTGAAAAAATATTAAATTTTCTTTCAATTCTTGATTTTATTGTCATGAATGATTGAAAACTCAAAATGCTGAATTTTTAAAAATTTTCTACTACATGATCCTTATTGTTCGGGAATTTCATATACATACCCATTTGATAGGAGGGATCTTCAGGCCCTTGGTTCCCGAAAATCCTAAGACTTGTACGATAGCTCAAACGATTTTTAACAATCTCCATATTATTCATTTTTTGCATTGTTTTGAATTTTCATTCCCTCTCTCAAAATTTCACCAGTTATCAAAATTTTACCCACCTCCATCAAGATACCGCTCCCCCCAAAATAAAATCCTACGTACACGTCTTCAAAAAATACATTTTTTCAGATTACTAAGGTGGATCAGATCATCTTTATCATTAGCAGAGTTTGCAGTACGAACTATAAACGTATTTACTTTGAGTCATTGAGTCGTAAAAGTCATCGGAATATAACAACGAATAACGGGAAGTAAAACTGGAAATGACGGCCACATTTTCAAGTTTTTATAATCCCCGTTTTATAATCTTTAGGCTGAAATTACCACCACCCCATGAAGTTTTTTTTACGAAAAATATTTGCATTTCAAAGATGTTTAAACACAAGATAGTTCGAAAACTCATTTATTTGGGGAAAATAACAAATATATTTTCAAGCAAAGATTACTTTAAACGTGCAAAAATTTCCATGAAAAAGAGGAACTAGAAAGATGAATTCTCCTTAAACTCACTAAGAAATAGCTTGCCCCCTTATTTGAAGCACAATAGAACAGAAAACACAAAATATCAAATATAAAAAAAAAACTGAAAAGTAAGTGAATAAAGAGCAATGCTAAAACTTAAAACAGATAAAAGTATTCTGTATACGAGGAAGCAACGATCTCCTTCAACCCTCCGCTCTTTTTGCTTAAGTGACATCCCTCCATAATTGACCAAATTAATAGGAACAAGAAACATCAATTTTAGTAAAATCAACGGCCATTATCAATGTAACAAAAATATTAAATGTTCAATTTGATGTTGAAACTAAAAGACCGAACCACAATAACTAGTAACTGGAATTCTAAGAACAAGTTTCTTATTCTAAGAACAAGAACAACTTTCTAAGAACAAGTTTCTTAAAAATGGAATTAAAAAAGGAATTCTAAGAACAAGTTTCTTAAAAACGGTAACAAATTTTTACGGAAACTGCTTTGACAAATATATCCCATGTATTTAGGAATAATATAAAACTATTAGGAAAATAATTATTTTCATTCAGATGCAATTAAACAGTGATTTATAATTACGTAAAGAAATTTTGAGAATTCAAAAAGACCATGAAACCCCTAGAAAATGACGTTAAATCAAAATAAGAAATATTCCATTGAAATCATCATTTTCAAAAACCAAAAAGGTCTGGGATCACACATCCTCAACGACAAGAAAAATCCTGCTCTTGCATGGATAACCTTTTGTGTCTCCTTCATTCTCTTTTTCAAGCGGGCCAGTTGTCCCAAAATATCAGAAGAAAATTTAGTTGAATGGGGATAAAAACATCTAGTGCCCTTTTTAAGCAGTAAGATAGATCACGCCACAACAGCGTGCCGTTTTCAACCATTTTTAGCCATAAAACATCCACTTTAGCTTAAATACTAACATAAGCGACGATGTCTTGGGTACGTAAAATAAAATGAAGTGGTTGCTCAGTGTGGTTGGAAGTGAACCTTACGATACCTTTATACGGATGGGAGGATTCCTCAGAGTAAGTATAGATCACGTAAAAAATTGTAAGTTATTGTAGGCTAAGTTAATTCTTTACTTTGATTGTGCTATTGAAATCTTCATTGATTTTTTAATAGATAGACAGAAAAGCCACATTTATGAAAAGCCAAATTTATGAAAAGCCACATTTATGAAAAGCCACATTCATGAAAAACCACATTTATGAAAAGCCACATTTATGAAAAGCCACAGGGCCTTGGTAACAACCAAAATAATAGAATAATCAATACTCTTATCACATAAATGAACATTTCTACAACAAATGCAAAAAAAAATAAAGAAAACACCCACGCAAATTTAACAATATTTCCACTGCTCACCTCTTCCCTTCCCTTTCAAAAAACTTTTCTGTGTGTCATTCCAAAGTTGTTATATTTTTCTATCTTTTTTATTTTCCTGTAAAAATTCAAACCCATTTCTGGAAAGAACTACTCATTTGACTCGACGTTGTTAAAAAACAATTCTTTCCGTATTTATTGCAATTCGGGAAATAAGGCCATAAAGTGAACCCGATTCTTGGCAGCTTCTCCACACATGGGGCTTGAGTAAAGACCATCTATAATCCTTACCCTCCCTAGGTATTCTCTTCTTTTTCCAGCTATTAGAGATTACCCTAAGACATATAGTGAGAAGTTGCAATTATTATGTTTGTTGTCATTACCCTATGGCTGCAATCGCAAAAGATATTGTACCGGAGCAAAATTGAAATTAAAGCATCTAATGTAGTTTTTTAAGTTATTAATTTAAAAAACTTTTTTCACAAAACAAGTTCTTCAAAGAAAAGAAGAAGAGCTCCTCTAAGCCATAAATGAGCAGATATGAGCAGTCAAATAACCTTCGCTGCCACATAAAACTACCACAAATAACCATCAATAAATAAATGAAACTCAAAACGAACAGAAATTACAATAAATAACCGTGTCAAACTCAAAACGAGCAAAAATTAACATGAGTAGGGCTGACAGCTCTCATGCCTTCTCAAGACCAGAAGATAATTTGCATTTTCCTGAAAAAAAAAATGGATTGTCTGTTTAATATACATATGATGATATTTATTAATTAACGTTTCAGTAATTTTTTATTTGTTAAAGTAAATAAAGTGAAAACATTTCAAATGTTTTTGTTTTCAGTAAAGTACAAATTATGTTCTGGTAATAATGACAATATTTCTACGGATGCATTATAAGGTGTTATAAAACAATATTTTCATTTTCGTAATGGCTATTCTCTTAACGAAGCCAACATAAGTTCACACGTGATTCAATCGAAAGCAGGAAACAAAGAGATAGAGAGCAGGAATAGAAATGGAAAGCAGGAAGGCATAGAAACACAGGCAATGAAGCCATTTCTTGTTTTTATCTTGCCTATATTCAAGTGTTTTGCTTTAATTACGGATTGTATATATTACTTAGCAAAGAACTTAAACTGAAGTTCTACTTGAAGGGCTTTTTAATATCTCGGAAAATAGTTAATTTAGGTGAATGAAATTTTCAGGAATGAGCCCAGGGCTTGAAATATACCCTGGGTAGATGTTGTCAATCTACTATCTCTACCCAATGCTAATTTCTAAGCCATAAAGGATTGCATAGATAACAGGACCATGTCAATTTAAATTTTGACAGAAGATATTTTATGTTAGTATTTCCGTGAATATCCGAAATTGGTGAATGTCGACATTCACCGGTGAATGTCCGAAATACCTTTTTTTTTCTCATTGGATTTTTCTCACCTAATTCAACCTAACCTAACTTTTACCACCAAAGCTTGCATAAGACTGAAAAAACTGATTCGCAAAGCGAATTGAATCGAAGCAAAGAAAAGGGAATTTCGGACATTCCCCAGTGAATGTCGACATTAAACCATATTTTGGACATTCACAGTAACATTAATATTGAGTTTTCAGTCCTGTTTTTGGACTCTTTAATTATTTCTGCAGGTTTTCAAGCTATACCATCACTTTTTTATGTACTTAAGAAATAGATTTTCAAATCTTTAAAGCCTTATAAATCAGGATTGAGCAAAGGCATGAGGCTTAAAACACTTTGCTTGACCTTCATTTAAGCACTACATCTATTTCTCAAGGTTTCACTTTTATAACACAAAAATTGTAAAAGGTCTTTTAAGATCACTGATCATTGGAGGGCAAAGGAATGGAGGTATGTACTTCAATAAATCTTCAAAGGGGATTACTCAGATTCTAGATTCATTCCTGGGAGTTTGTTCACCTTCCTCAACTAATTTCTAAGGTAGACAAAAACCCTTCAACTAAAATTTTACCAAACTCAAAAATCATATTGTGGATTTATCTGGAGAGATGGGACGACTTAGTCGGTATACCATTTTCGCCATAATAAATAAGATCATCTTAATCGGCGTTGATGTAAGCACCATATTCAAGATGATTAAAGTTGGCTAGTTGGCCGGTGCCTTACAGTAAGATTACCTAAAGACAGAGAACAAGTATAATGAAATATAGCTTTTTAAAGATACATTTTTACTCAGGTAAGAAACAAAGAAACGGCACGGTACAGCTGGCGGTGCTGATTCCATTTTATGGGCTCCAGCCAATTGGCCTTTCATCATGTGTATTTATGAAGCGGTCTCATTATACATCAAATGTATCATTGTTGATTAATTTCTATTATATATTATCCTTCTTGATATCAAATCAATGCCAGGATTTTATCTAAGCCAGTATCAGATACGAACGCAGGAAATTGTTTAAAGGGAGGGGAAGATTCATAAAAACAGCAAACAAAAGACAATTTACAAGAAAATCACAGTAAATCTTTTAGACTGGGAGAACTAGCTCAAGCCTTCCCTCCCCCTACGTGCGTCCTAGACCTTTAGTATAGCCCATTCAGATCTAATTTTTAATATATAGGTAATTTAGAAGACCACACTGCCTTTCCATGACAATAAATAACAGTTCGAATAGGGATAAATCCTTTTATTAGACAGTAAAAAAAAAACAATCAAAAAAATATACTGAATATTTCAATCACATATACAGTGATCGTCTTAAGTAGCGTCATCTACTGATGACAATCACTATATATGTGATGGAAATATCCAGTATATTTTTTTGATTGTTTTTTTTTCACTGTCTAATAAAAGGATTTATCCCTATTTGATTTTTTATTTATCGTCTAGTTTTTAATTCATGTTCATTATTTAGCCGTGTAAAATTTTTCCCTATCAGAAAGACGGATTCGAAGCCCCTACCCTCCCCCCTTAAAGATCTGAGGTTCCTGCAATTTAAAAATTCGATATAATTTACCAATTTTTGTTTTGAATTTACACTAAAATGTCGAGCTTCCCGAGACGTGCCTAAATAGAAGCCGTACAATCTCTTGCTCCCACTAGAATTCGCCAAATTGCAAGGACTCGGCGCACAACAAGGCTTCTTAGAAATTTTTAAGAAAATCAACCAACTCTCGATACTCCAGATTTGAATCTACATCCAAAAGTGTGTATCTAGAATTTGGAAGGAGGTTGGACAAGAATGGGCGTTACAACCTCTAAGTATAGCCTGGTGTTGTGCACTATGATTGTTCCAATCTTCCGTAATGGTCAGAGGTATAACTTGGACTGTCCTATAGAATGAACGGGTAGGGTCATCACTATAGTTGTAAAAAAAAATTCTTAGCAGCTACAATTGCACATCTTAGTCAAAGACTGGAGAACATGGGAAATACAAATCACGACCAGAGAGCGAAATTATTAAATTCCACAAGAAAAGAAAATTTTAAAGATAAAAATTCACTTTTATTCTAACCAACACGGCAGTGCATATCCTGAGAGTGAAATTACCCGATGAGCAAAATTATTAATATATAGTATTAATATATCATATATTACATAGAGCGAAATATAAAAACATATTTCGCTCTATGGTCGCGAAATGACTCTTGAAATATAAATTTTTCAGAGTAGTTGGGAGAGGAAGTCTTACCCCCAGCATTCCTGTATTTGTTACGTTAATGGTAGGTGTTTGGTTCCATCCCTTTTGCTAAAACATAAAATCGCGATGAAAGGAAGAAAACGAGGACAATTAACAGCCAGTGAAAAATAAAACAGCCAGTTTTTTTTACTGGCTGTTAATTGTCCTTGTTTTCTTCCTTTCTTCGTGGTTTTATATTTCATCATGATTAGCCAGTGTGGTCTCAGAAACTATTTATTTATCCCTTTTGCTTCTGCTGTTCCATCCTAGTCGGTATGGTTACTCACAACCAACCGTGTGGGCAAGTAAGGTATTTTCTTTGACCGATTTCAACAAAGATTGCATCAAGGGATTCAAGCTCGTTGCTAAAACACTAACCACAGATAAACTTTATAAATGATTGAGCCGTTCATACGCCAAATAAATTAATTAATGGAGAACAAGCAAAGAAGAAATTAAAAAAAATTAATATATTTCGAATTTTAATTTCAACGCATCTGCATCTGGCAAAAATGAGCCAGTTTTTTGATTGTATATTTTGGTTTGGATCGTGTCGGCCAATATTCAACACTATTAGAAATGTCGATATTGTGCCTTAAATGTTGATGTCGAGTCTTATTCGAAAAGATCCAAATGTTTAAATATTGAAAGTGATTTAAGTACTTGACTCGTTTAGAAACTAATTTGGTTGAAGTTTAAGATGAATGCCTATTATATTTTGTTTATTGTATCTTCCCTTTCAGCTTTCTTTTCTGTATACATTGGTAGGAAAAGGGGGACAAGAATTTAGGGTAAAATTCTAGACAAGCTACTTTTTGCCATCTTGGAAAGGGGTTAGGTTAGGAAAATGAAACTTTCAGGGATGGATCTGCAGATTAAAGTATGTCCCATGAATGTATTTTGAAGTATCTGCCTCTACTCCTTCTCCCTCTAGACGGCACTGACCTTTGATAGCCTTTAAAAATCTTTGTGCTATAAAAGCAAAACCTTGCAAAATAGATTTTCTGTTTAAATTAAGTACAAGAAAAGTTTTTCCAGATTCACAACTTTGCTCTATCCCAATTTACAAGGTCCAGAGATCTATGAAAACATGTCCTAAACTTAGAAAAAACCCATTGATAGGGCTTAAAATTCTACTCAAATAACAGGAATTGTATTTTCAAAACTATAACCAGAATTAAAGAAACTGAAAACTGAATATTAAGGCGTAATAATGCTTTCTCAAAAGCCCGATAGGTATGTAAATCTGTCAAGTAGGACTTAGAAATCAGAAGAGGATTAACATATTAGCTTGGTAACCCCTTCCCAGGGTGTGTTTTTGGCCCTGGATTCATTACTCAAAATTTCATTTTTCCTAACCTAACCCCTTTCAAAGATAGTGAAAAGTAGTTTATGTAGAATTTTACCGAATTTCGAGTTACCACTTTTAATGCGCATTTGTATACTTTTTGTAACCTTTTATGGCCCAAAGAATTTCTATAATTTGACAAAAATTTTACGAATTTTCTGTGTGAATCATTACCTTGAAGGAATAAACTTATCATCAAAGTTAAGACTGAATCAAGAGCTTTGACGCCACCATTTCAAAAAGATACTAGTGAATTAATTCGACTTTGTTTCGAAATGTTTCAGTTAAAATTGAACAGTTCAATTTCAGTGTCGACTTGTTTGTTATGAAGTGAGTTTGTTTTCTTTTCTCTTTTTCGTTCTTTAGTTTCCGTTGTGTACAGTATCCATTATATACTGGTCTTGCAACAAATAATAATAATAAATGCATTTTTTTTATTTTTTTTTATCACAACAACTACCTACCAAACATTCCTCGGAGTAACTTCTGCTGTCACCTTATAAGGCTACTAGAATTATTACAGTAAAACGGTGACACACCCGAGAAATTTCCGTAAGTAGAATATGCATATTATTTTTCTACAAATTGATTTCTGGAATTGTGCAATTTAGTTCACTGACAAGATATATGAACTCTTCTAAAGAAAACACCTGGAAGCGATTAACCTAATATCGGCTGGGGTCATCTGTAAAAGGACAACAGACAACTTGCGACAAGACTCGTGCATCTGATTACAAACGTGTTGCATTTTTCGGGTTATCACAAGTGTAAAAAAATAAAAAAACTTGTGTAGTAAGTAGTAGGCGCCATAGAATGCTGACACAAGAGTAGTAAGTCATATAAAGCTTTCACAAGTGATTGCGTAATATGCCTTACCACGGGCCAGTGACCTATTACTATGAACTCTACATGGGTTGGTTGACAGGTTTTCCATTTTTTGTGCGTCAGTTGATTAGAGAAAGCTTGATGGTTAGTCAATATAATAAGTTGATTGGTTGGTTTTTTAAAAAACATGCCAAGGTATAATGTACTCAATTAAAAAAACCAAATATAATGTCCGTACACTGCATCCGAATTTTCATTGTGTTTTAAGACTTTGTTTATAGTACACTATATATTATTAACTTTTGAAAACAATGGATTCGTCAATTTTCAATGTGAGTACACTTTTCATTCTTTTATTTCCCAAAAAAAATTAAAGAAAAACGTTTTACTAGTAAATTCAAATTTCAGAGGGGCTTAGCCCCCCTCCCCTCCAACAATAGAAAATCTTAAGAATATGACGAGTATATTCGATAGAAACGGCAAAGCACGCTTTTCTCTATTATGTGAATAAAATCTCTCCACCATAGGTATGTTTACAAGTTTTAATTGTTTTGAAAAACAGTACTTTATCATTCAGAAATAAGCTTTTTCCAAACATGCTGTATTTTTCTGGTTTGAATGAAAAGCTTGCGTGTTACAAAGAGTGTGAGAGTTTTGGGGGGTTAAATTTCACAGGCTCTTGCTATAAACGGGATTTGTCTAATTCCGATGTCACGGTGAATGACTTTGGGAAAAAATTAGTGTGTGAGGGGGCCTAGTTGCCCTCTATTTTTTTTTCGGTTACTTAAAAAGGACACTAGAACTTTTAATTTCCGTTCGAATGAGCCCTCCCGGGATATTCGAGGACTACTGGGTCGATACGATCACCCCAGGGGAAAAAAAAAAAATAAGTAGCCCTAAACATACATCTGTGATCTTTCTTCTGGCAAAAAATACAAAATTCCACAGTTTTGGAGATAGGAGCTTTTAACTTCTATAGTAGGATTCTCTGATGGTGTGATTTTCATTAAAGTTATGTGATTTTTAGAGGGTGTTTCCCCTCTTTTTTGGAAAATAAGGCGAATTGTTCTAAGGGGAGTAACTTTTGATCAGTTTAGCTAAACTTGATGAAACTGATATATTTGAAATCATCATCATCATAAGGATTCGCACTTTACGCTAAAGTTTTTTATTGTTTTAAAAAATAAAGTTGTGAGACAGGGTTAAACTTTAGCGTAAAGAGCGATGCGTTGAGGAGGGGACAGCTCCTTTCATATAGGGAATAATTTCTGTTCGCTTTAATTACGCTCCTTACTTTCAGTTTTAAAAAACTTGTTTTTTTTATTTAATTTCTGATCGTTTTTTAGTTAATGCAGCTTTTATTTGCATCAAAATTTTACTTTTCTTTTGCTAAATGGATTAGCCTTTCATAGGTGTTTGCTGTCAGAAAATTATGATTTGGGATTTGTAGTTTACTTTTTGGACTTTTCAGAGCTAAGATTCTTAGTCCCTCATAGGTGTTTGTTGTCTGAAACCTATAGTTTGGGATAAGTAGTTTGCTATTTCAGGCTTTTCTGAGCTAAGGTTTCCTAGTATTTCGTAGGCGTGTGTTGTCTGAAACTTATGATTTGAGGTGTGTAATTTGCTATTTCCGACTTTTCATAGCCAGATTTCTTAGTCTTTCGTAGGTGTGTGTTGTCTGGAACCTATGATTTGGAGTGGGTGGTTTGCTATTTATGGACCTTTCTGAGCTGGTTTTCTTAGCCTTTCATATGGGTTTGTTGACTGAAGCCTATGATCTGGGATGGGTGGTTTGCTATTTTTGACTTTTCTAAGCTAGATTTCTTAGTCTTTCATAGGTGAGTATTGTCTGAAAATTATGATTTGGGATGTGTAGTGAGTCCTGGCAGTCCTGGCAGTTCATGTTTTTTTGGATTTTGTGCAAATCGCGGATATTGGCGAATAACTTGCTTTTATGGATGTTAGGTAGTTGGTTTTAATTCTTTTAATTTTTGGCTTTTATTGATACATTGTTTCGTTTCGCGCTGAAGAAGAGAGGCGTTTGTCCTCTCGAAATATTCGCTTTGTTTTTTCAGTATCTTCATTTGGCCTATAAAAACCCCATTTTTGCTCGTTTTTCTTTGTTTATGTGATGTCAGGTCAATGTGGTTTAGGAAATTATCTTCAAAATTTATATCGGATTTATTTGGGGAAAAGGTGGGCAAGAAAGGGGGGTTACTTGCCCTCCAATCATTTTTGACTATTAAAAATGACACTAGCCCTTTGAATTTCCAATCAAATTAGCCCTTTTTGAAGCTTTGACAGCAAAGCTTTCTATAAAAACCTTATATTCCCCCAGAGCACAACTTACAACCTGTGCCCTGAGGGCTGTAGGGGAGTGTCCTCCTCGAAAACATAATTTCCATCTGGATATAAACTATGCTCAACAAAATGCCTATCTCAAAATTTTGATTGGATGTGTTTGGGAAAATGGTGGGCACGGAAGGGGTGTTAGTTGCCTTCCAATCACTTTCGACTTTTAAAAAGGGCACAAGCCACTCGAATTTTCAATCGAATGAGCTCTTTTCAGAGTTTCTACGACAACTCCTTTGATACGAAGTGCCCTGGTCTAAAACCAAAAAAAAAAAAAAATGCATTATGCCAACATTGTTCTTTATTAGGCAGCACAATTGTGCTGCCCAAGATAAGCCTAAGGCCATTTGGTGGGTGAAACTTCCATGAAGGAGGGAACCTAAAAGAATCAACCTGAATTTTATACACTGGCCAGTTTGGACTAGTACTGAAAAAGCTTACCAAGAAGCAATCCTGATTTGATTCTGCTACCTAGTGCTCCCATGACAAAGAGTGAAAATAGAGTGCTGCTCCTCATAAGCTTGAATCCTCATATAATATTTGAGAGTGGCTTTGGGTATTTTCTTGCTTACAGATACAACTCCTGCTAGTTTTCTGGTACAATCACTAGAAATTTGTGAGTATAAGCCAACAGCCATTTGGAGTACCATGTTCTGGATTGTTTCCAATTTGAACAAGTTTTTTTTAATTGGTCTGGTCAAAACCAACTATCCTATACTCCAAATTTGGCCTTAAGTATTGTTTGTAGAAGTTTACCAATACAGTTCGTGAGTTGCCCCCATTTGTAGAAACACGTCTTTTGAGAATTACAATCCTTTTCAGGCTAACCTCTTTTGCCATCTCTACTTGTTTATTCGAAGTCCATTGATGGTCGATTGTCAAGCCCAGTAATTGACATTGTTTAAATAGTTCATGTCTCTCTCCTCCAATGCTTACTTGAGACAGTGGAGTGGAAATGTTTTTATTGTTGACTATCATTGTTTTTGTTTTTTGTGGTGATACACTCACTCAAAATGTTTTGGAGAATCTAACTAATTCTTTTAAGACAGAGTTTAACTTTTCAATTACTTCATTATTACTGTCTCCTACTTCCCAAATGGTAAGGTCATCTGCAATAGTTACTAGCCTTATACTCTCACTTGAATATTCAAGCTTGGGTAGAAATAGGAGGAAAAGAAGTGGGCTAAGTGACAATCCTTGCAGTAAACCCCAATGGAGCCTACAAGTATAGAAAGTAGCTGCATTGATCTATTGATCTACACTTTGAATGTTCTATCATTCAGGAGATGAGAGATGAAATAGATAAATCTGTCTGGGAAATCCATTGTCTTTAAAATCTGACATAGCTTCTTCTTTAATATTTTGTCAAAAGCACATTTGAAGTCAACAAATGCTGCTACAAGAATCTTTTTTTTACTTTTAGCAATATTTATCCTCATGCATAGCAATACAATCAATTGTGTTGAAGCCTTTCCTAAAGATGCACTGCTGTTGTGGAGACAAGCCATTATGTTCACAAAACCATTCAAGTCTTTTCTTTTTTAGCTTTTCAATGAATTTGCCCAGAGCAAGTAAAAGTGATATAGGCCTGTAGGAAGTGTCTTGTTTATCTGATAATTTCCTTCACCAAATGGTTGAAAACCCACAAGGCACCATGGTGACCAGAACCCTTCCTTGTTGGATCTTGTAATTCTGAGTGACCCAGACTCTCTCAGACTTTCTGATGAGAGAGTCTGGGTCACTCAGAATTACAAGATCCAACAAGGAAGGGTTCTGGTCACCATGGTGCCTTGTGGGTTTTCAACCATTCGGTGAAGGAAATTATCAGATAAACAAGACACAAATGGGGAATTCCCACCGCCAAATGCCGGATGACCAAGTCCATCCATCCACTCAACTGAGGGGAAATTAAAATCGCCAATTATTATCAAATCAGATGCAACCGTTTGCAATAATTAGTGATAGTATTAGAGTGAATATTCGAGTTTTTTTTCAAAGTTTGTTTGTTTGTCAGTTTTTTGTTTGTCAATAATTAGTGATAGTATTTGTATGAATATTCAAGTTCTCCAGGGACTACATTTAGGCCCTAGGGATCATTCATCAGTCACTGGAGTTGTGTTTTATTTATATGATTATATTAAATAAAGACAAAGACAGTTGTAAAGTTTGATAACTAACTGTACTGAAGTCTCCTGTACTGGCAAAACAAGGTCCTACAAGCTCTGGTTCTCTTGCCAAGAAGACTTATTAGCAGCCATTTCCTCGTCAGTGATAATTGAGTATGAGCGAATCCGCATTGATAAGTTTCTTCTTCTCCCTCCTTGCTGCTACAACTGCCAAGCTTACGGACATATTGCCCAGCACTGTCAAGCTCTTACTCGCTGTTCATGCTGTGCAAAGACAGGACATTCAAACAAGCTGGAAACCCCCTGACAAAAAAAAAAATGATGCATGCACTGTGCAACCAAGCTGACCATCCTTGTGCTACAAATGTCTTGTCACACAGAAATTTACAAATCCCCTAAAATGAGCACTGAGCTATGCATTACATCATGGAATGTTAATGGAGGCATCTTAGTGAAATTACCCATAATCCAAACTCTATGAGACATGAATGACATTCTCTGCCTACAAGAGCACCTTCTCACTGCCAAAAGTCTATGTTTGTTGAGCAAGACTACTTCTACTGTTGTAATAAGTCATGCTGCTAGACACTCTGGGGCTGGTTGGCTGAGTGGAGGTACTGCTATTCTTGCTATAAGTTTCCTCATGCCCAAACACTTTTGCAACAGTGACTTTTTTATGGCAGTCAAAATTCAAAATTATGTGGTAGTCTCAGTGTATTTACCCACTGATTACCACAATGCTACATCAGAAAGACAATTTGATCAAGCTTGCTGCCTAGTCAGTTCCCTTGTGTCTGATTGTGAAGTGCAAAACCTAGCAGTAATCCTTGCTGGTGATATGAACTGTAACCTTTTTGACAACAGTAGCAATTGTGCAAATATTCTGAACAGTATGTGCCCTCAGCTCTTGGCAGTCAAGAATACACAATGTTTCACATATATTCATAACTCTGGCAGTACCTCTTCTCTGGACTTTTTCATGTGTTCCCTGAATGTCAAACCAGACTCAGGATCCTCACTTATCTCCACTTTCCAAATCTCAAACCATATGCCTATTAGTAATATATTCCCTTTTCAACTTATTGTACCAAGTAGTCCAATTCCAGACAATGATAGTAAATGGCATGAAACCACTGACTGGGCTTGTGTAGATATGCATTTGTTCTGGGCTGTTAGTGATTCTATTTTGAAAAAGATCAAAGTGCTGTTTCATCTACTTTCCCCAAACAAACTATTAACTTTTGCAGAGAAGCAAATATTGCTGAATATTTACTGTGCAGAGATTGTTCATGCTCTATGCTCTGCTGAGCATGCTAGTTTACCCATACAAAGAGTACATCTTGGAACTGAGAAGCATGGTTGGTCAAGTAACCCTGACCTCGTTGATTCTTGTGCTAAATCGAAATTCTGGTTTCATGTCTGGAAGGAGTGTGGTATGCCATGGCAAGGTTTGGTAAATGAAATTCGTCTGAAAACAAAGCGACATTTTGCGAAAGTGCTTAGGCAACACCAGGCTAAATCAGTAGCTGAACTGTCAAGTAAAGCCACAAGTGAACCTAATTTTGTATGGAAACTGCTCAAAAGCAATAATTGAAAAGCCTATAATGCTTTCAAAATTACCAATGACCAGTGGTATGGTTACTTTAAAAGTGAATTTTCCAAGCCTGATCCATCATTGTCAAACCAATATGAAAGGGAACTTGATGCTTGCTTAGGCCAATCAACTGATGAGATCAGTTTTATTGTTACTCAGTCTGTGGTTACTGAGTGCATCTCTAAGCTAAAAAAGAAAACTTCTCGTGGTGTTGATGGACTCTGTGCAAAGCATCTAAAATATGGGTTCACTCTCCTGATTGAGCATCTGACCTTACTCTTTCAGATGATATTCTGTTGTGGTATACTTCCTGATTTGTTGAGTACAGGAGTAATAACCCCGGCATTAAAAAGGGGAAAGGCCATTCACCAATGCTCTTCTTTTGGGCCAATTATGGTGCACTGGTTTTGTGCAAAATTATGGAGTTACTAATTATTGACCAGATATCTGATTAGTGTTATACACCAGATAACCAATTTGACTTCAAGAAAGGAGTAGGCTGTGACCATGCTCACCATTTGATTGCTAGTTTACCTCTACATGCTCATGACAATAATGAGATATTATATTTTGCTGGGTTAGATGTATCTAGAGCTTTTGACATGGGTATACATCCTATTATCTTATTGACTGCTTATAAGCATGGAGTTAATATTTCTGCCATCAAATATGTGACATGTATAAGAAGCGAAATGCCAGAGTTAAGGTAACAATCTCACCTCATATGGTGGAACTTACTCCTTCAATTCCAGTAAAAAAGGGTATTAGACAGGGTGCTGTTACTTCTCCCCCCCCCTGTTTAATAATACTTTCATTGTGCCACAACTGAACATTCTAACCACATGTATATTTAATGGTATTGATGTTTTGCTAGCTAAGTATGCTGATGACATCCTTGATATTAGTAGAACAGCCTTTGGAATTGAGGAAAATTTTGGAATTCTCAATTGGGAGTATAAACATATTGGTCTGTGATTTAATGAGAGTCAGACTGACTTCCTGGTGTTCAATCACTGTTCAGATTGCCCAACAAATGTTCAGTTAGGTGAACATGTTATTAAAGCACAAGATACACTGATGTATCTTGGTGTACCAATAGGGTAAAATCTTTGCACCACACATAAACTTTTGAAAGATTTTTTTGCCAGAAAAAGCTAGGAGTGCATACAGTTTACTAGTTGCCTTAAACTTTAAATCTAACCACCATATCTTAGCTAGCATTTATAATGCATTTGCTGCTCAGCAACTACTTGCCCTTGCACCATTTTGGTCTCTTCTTACTGCTTCAGATATTAGGGATATACAGAAGTGTCTCTACAAGTATGCAAAATATTTGTGAAGGCTGTTGCTCTGGACTAATAACAGCTCACTATCCTTGCAGTATGGAGTTGCAACTCTAGTGTCCACAGTGCAAAAAAGAATTGAGAGATATTGGAGGCAAATTATTGGTGAAAGCACCTCTGAAATTGTCTGTTGCTGATAATGTTTGTTCTTACATATAATTGCCCTTATTTGTATTTTTTTTTCTTGTCAGTTCTTCTTGTTTTGGTTCTGTTTGTATTTGTCAGAATTTATTTGTTTCTTTCCATTTCCTTTCTATATACTCCATCAGTGTTGTATTTTACATTTATGATAGGCAATAGATTTATACATACATAGTTGATCTAAAAAAAAAGTGAACATACCATGCTCTTAGTGAATATAATAATTTTATTTTCTAGCAAATACAATTTTAAGCCTTTTTTGGACCCTTGGAAATGATAATTTCTTTCTATATTTTTTCCTATAAAAATTTATAAAACATTGGTTTAAAACTTACTATTTCATTATAAAACCCATTAAGTTATATAATCTGTAAGCATTGATGTGTCTGATTAAAAGTTCAAAGCAATTTCTCCATTTTTCTATCCATCATGTTTCTTCTGTTGGCTTCAATATTTTTTAACATATAGGTGAAACAGATATTTAGAAGCAGTCTAAAAAGAATAGGAAGAAAACATGACCAAATTGTTTTGAATTTTTTTATTCAACTTAATCTTGACAAATCAGTGTTTGTGAATTTTACAAAATGGATTTATAATAAAATAGTAGCTTTGAAACAAATGTTTCAACCCATTTTCATATCTAAAAATTAGGTTAGGGGCCAGGCACACATAGCTGATTTTGGGAACCAATTTCAGCAAGGGTGTATTCCATGACAAGTGATTCTAATTAATGATGCTAAGAGGCAGGGCTTAGTGATAGTTTTTTGGTGATTAATCATCATTGATTACATTCTTGACAAGGAATGTACTAGGGCTTAAGAGCTTTAGGCATGTAATTAATCATATTTAATGATTATTGTAAATTAATTGTAATTAATGATGATTAATCACCAAAAAATGTCACTAAGCCCCACCTCTTAGCATTATTAATTATAATCACTTAATGTGGAATATACCCTTGCTGAAATTAGTTCCCCAAATCAGCTATGTCTGCCTAGCCCTTTAGAGATAAATTATTTTTTAACAACTCCTAAAGGGGCTTAAAATTGAATTTGTAAGAAAAGCCATTATTATATTCAGAAAGAGCATAAAAAGGGCATCAATTGGTATCCCTTAATTTGTAGGTCAATTATATGAACTGCTTTATATTTAACATCCTTTTATCTCATCTTTAGTTATTTATTTTGGTATCTCTCTTATTACTGCTTGACATGTGGGTTTAAATTCCTCTGTTTGCATTTCTGTTTCACCTACTTTGTTTGTTATCAATGCTTTTACAACAACAGATTCAGTGGTTAGAAATATTGAAGCTCTCTTTTCACCTTTCCCCAGTTGAAAGTCAAAATGCTCAGGTGTCAAAGCTTCTTTAAGGTTTGAAGGGTTTCCTCTTTCTATAAACAATGTTCTCGTTTTATCTTTGCTAGACAAGATAACTCTTTTGTCATTTCTATCAAGACTGTGGGTTCCCTGATTTTTTGGCTGGTACTTAGGAGGAACTACAAAGCAACTTTTTGCTAATCTACTGTTTCCCTAAACTGGGTTAGGTAAATAGCTCTTTTGGCTTGCTTTCCAAAGTCATGAGCTAATACCAGATTTGGAAGTTTATGATATCCTCCACTTTTGTAGGATTTGCTTTTCATAAATTTATGGTTTCATCTGGGGGAAGAGGTGGGTAGTTTTCATCTAGGCTATTGTATTCAAAACCTCAAATGAATTTGATGTAGAGACTGTAGCAATATATCTATTTTGAGAGTGTGGTGACACATAAATTTGATACTGACAGTACCTATTGAGGGGGACTACAGTTGAGACATGTGGTTATTGTCTGGCTGGCCTGATTGAGTCCTAGCCTAGTGTAAGCTAGGTTATGTTATATAGCCTAATCTAACCCAGATGCTTTAAAGCTTGAGACATAAACTACTTGTTCTATACATGGTGAACTGTCCTTGCTCATTATTTAGACCAGGGGCCATCACTCCAGGGGAGTTAGCCTATGTGGATCCCAATTTACCTTCATCCCAGGAGGCCTAAAACACACCGCCTAAAATAAATAAAATCCTCAAATCCAAAATAATATACCAAGCAGTCCGTTTCCATTCAAGTTCTGTGAAACCAGACATCAGCTGCATTGTTCCCAAGTCCTTTCATGCTTTTATTTTAGTTTGTAAAAGTTTGCGTTTTCAGCAACGTTGTCGAAAAGTAAAAGCAGATCCGAAAGATGCTATTTTTCTGGTCAACAGAGTTTTTCAAAGTATATTCAAATTCCAATATTGCTATTTAGGATTGCTCAGATACCAATTATGCTGAGTGCAGGCAGATACATAAACTCTTTAGACACGGATTTGCCAAATCGGCAACGAATCAGAAAGAAAAGGGCAGTGATTTGAGCTTGAACTCTTTTCTAGATTTCCGTGCCGATTTACCCAAAAATGACAACCAATCTCAGTGTGATCTTTAAAAACAAATAAAGAAGGAAAAAACAAAGCAAAAATATGTGACAAAGATGAACGTAAGTGTGCTTGAAGAAAAAAAGTCTACAATTTTGAGACTACATGAGATCAATCATGCAACTGTTGATTAATAAACTGCAGTTGACTATTGTACCTATTGTATCATAAAACTCATAGAACAATCGCAAAAGCATAGTAATAAATCAGAAAATGACAGGACAAGCCAATGTAACAAGCACATAGACAAGCAAGAATAATACAAGGATAAAACTTACGGAACAAGCACACAAGCATTATAATATACCAAACAATCATACAGTATATATAACAAACACGAAAACAGTAAACGTGAAAGACCTATTGTTTTAAAAGGGAACACCATGGGTGTCCATTTATTTCCCTATTGTAAGCTACAATGCATCTGCCTATGGCAGCATTGGGGTCAATTAAACCGTCATTCCTATTGGCCCAAGAATTACTTGCCCAGGGGGAGGAGGCACTTATGTCTGTGGCACTTATGTCTTTTTTACCTCACTGGCCAGTGTACTAAAGCAAGGTGTAATTTTGACCATGTTCCTTTATTTAAGTTAGTTGAAAACTAAACAACATTCAGAGCAATAGTCAACTGCAGTTTATTAATCAACAGTTGCATGATTGATCTCATGTAGTCTCAAAATTGTAGACTTTTTTTCTTCAAACACACTTACGTTCATCTTTGTCACATATTTTTGCTTTGTTTTTTCCTTCTTTATTTGTTTTTAATGATCACACTGAGATTGGTTGTCATTTTTGGGTAAATGACAATTTCAGACAATTTCAGAGAGTGCTTT
>NC_142806.1:13082920-13149565 GCF_049724085.1 Artemia sp. Qi Xiang Cuo
ATTGAAATCCTTGCAGGATATCAGTACCAGTCAAAAAAATTGCCACTACAAGGGACGAGACCAGAAGTTTTTATTAAGTATAAAATTCCAGAATATTATTATGGGGCGGTGTTTAATTAATGAAAAAGCCGCTTTGTGCAATCATTACTTATCTATACTTAAGGTCGCAGTGTGGAAAGGGTCAGAATGGTATCAGCTCTTTGGAAGCTTAAGAAATTGTTAAGATCATCCATATGTTTATATGAGTGATTCTCCCCATGTACATCCATTCAAAGTTTCTTAGTTTTACTATTATTTAAATTAGGTGTCTGAAATGCAAATATCAAACAAAAGAAATTAATCGTTAATGAAAAAGAGCTTAAGTGCAGTTGTGCAATCTTAACACTTACCGGGTGATAAGTTTAAAAATATTGAATGAGCATGAAAAATCCGCAGAAAATGAGTGAACAAAATACGTCTTCATACAGCTCTAAAAAGTTTAACTTTCCCGAGTAATGAAGTAAAAGGTAAACGGTACCACTAATTAGCACACAACTGGCTATTTCTTTCTTTTTCTTTCGTAATTTGTCACTTCTCCAGGGGGAAAGCTGCTACTTATTACATGTATAAAACTCAACCAAACAATTATTCATCAGAGCAGGTCAGACGGTTATAAAGCAGCCTCGTCAGACATTGTTCAGCTACAATCGATAATTCTCAAACAAATGTAGCTAAGACCGTTGGTGGATTGCCACGATCAGAACCTTGAAAAGAAGTCGCCCCAGACGATTTCCATGACATAATGTTTGTTTTGTGTTTTTTGATTTTTGCAAGTTCTTACTAATCAGTTCCAATTTGTCCGTTTGGGAGAGATAAGTTCTTATCTATCACAAGTGCCTATATTTTTTTATCGCCTGGGTTTTAGCTTTGGGAAGTTTGGTCTATTTTGTGTCGAAACAAAACCTAGATCAGTTCTTGAAAGTTGGCTACGAAAAGCCTTCTGCACAAGCATTTGTATGCCTCCCAAAGCGTTGTTTCTCGTGTCATGTGGTTTGTTATGGGAGTTCTACTCGCCCGTGTTGCTTGGATATCTTCTGTAAGGACAGATATCTAAAAGTCTGGTTTGGTACTGAAGATTGAGCAGCGATAAAAATACCGGTTCTGTTATACATGAGGAATTCTTTTTTCCCCAGCCTAGCACCGATGAAGGTGGTCTGAAATAACGGGTAAGTAGAGACTACAAGGGAGATTTTCAACAAGACGTTTTCTCCTTCCTGAGACAATTTTGTATGTTTTACGGATATAACCGTTCAATTCTTGACTTACTTGGGTTGTTTTACTTTGAGGATACTTTAAGCTTTGGTGTCAGTAGCCCCACACGTCAGTACTTTCCATCTGAATGGTACCCCATCACCTCTAATAGGCTGTCAATAGGACATATCAGCAATATTCCAGAAATTGCTCACGGCATCAAGTTCAAACTTTCAGGGTATGTTGAGGGTGATGCTGCAAAAAAAATATACTATGTATTTACTGTTGCTAATTCTGCTGTAACTACGACAACTGTTATTACTACTACGACTAAGGGCATTGAGGTAAAGTTAAAAGGGATAGTGAAACTAAATAAAACGTTTTATTTGTAAGTAGGTTGTCAAAAGAGCTTATCAGCAATATCTGAGGAATAACTTGGTGCATTAAGCTGAAACCTCAGGAGTACGTTGTGAGGTTGTTGAACTAACCAAAGGCTCTATGTGCAAACTCCTACTATTACAGTCACTTTATTTGGTACTACTTGAAATGGGTAGAAACTATCGCAAAGAGAAAAAGGGCTAACGCCCCTGTGGCTTTTAAATATCAGTACATTACTTACACTTTTTGCAAATTAAAGACATTTTTAACGTTTTCTCTTCTATACGTAAAGACTTTCTATACTTTTTTTTTTTTTTTTTTTTTTTTTAATTTATCAGAAATAAAAACACATGGTTTTAAATGAAGAGTGTTTTCAGTGTAAGGAAAATCATGTTTTGATCCTTTGAAAACCCAGGGAGTGTTAAGATTACTCCTCTCCATTCTTTTAGAGGGTTTTTTTCTTTATATGTATCATTTTCAAAGTTTTAGGGGGACCATAACAATGGTATTCAATTGTAGAAACAAAATTCAGTTTTAACAATGGTTAAATTGAAGATATATATTCAACCAGTGATATAAAATTAACGTCTTGCTTGGGCAAAGCTTTTGTGGGATACGTTCATCAGGATAATTGGATGTGCATAGTTTCTTAAAAAGCTAAAATTTATGGCCTCAGTGCAAGTTTTGGTATTTCGTTTTCCTGCCCTGCTAGTTTTAACATCTCAGTGGATCATGAAAATCTATCTCTCAATAGCTGAGATTGAATTCTATCGTTAATTACAACTGTCTTTACTAATAAAGAAGGTAAACTTATCACATTATTTTTTTATTGGAGCGTCCGCTCTTAATGCAACTGTGTAAAAGCTCATAAATTAAGGGCTCAGAATGGGGAGGGGGGGCTAAAGGGGTAGCAACCAGGACCGTATCTGGAATGTTAATAAGTTTGAAGCCTTTTTCTGGGTTTGATGCTTTCTCGTCAGATCTTAGTAGCCATTTATTTTCTTGCTTTTTCTTTTAATTTAGTTCTAGCCACGCTAGAAAGTGTTTTTCCTTGTTGTTCAAGCTGGGGGGATGTAAGTTTCCTGTACAAGGTTTTTGACAATGACGATTCCAATGTTGTACTTTTCGTTTTCATCAAACACTATTTCAAGGGTTTCAGGCTCTTATTTAAAAAGATTTATCAAAATAATTACCATTATGATTTAATGTTTTTAGTTTGAAAATAGCGATTTTGAATATTGACAAAGCTCTAAATTCTAATATTGCTACTGTTTCATTTATTTTGCTTTAGACAGCCATGCATTTGAAAATCCCAGCCACAAAATAATTTTTGATGAATCTGCTCTTATTAGCAATGACCTAGGCCTAAAACAGGTAGTTCGAGAAGCAATTGAAATCAGACTTAAGATTAATAATAATATTTCCTTAAATAGGGACTTTGAGGGATATACACTAAATGCTCTATGCACAAATTGAATTGAAAATGATCTTACAAAATATTTAAAAAAACCAATAGACATTAACACAGAACCGGTCTCAAAAAGACCTTTGAGGTTAGCTGCCAAAAAAGACCTTTGAGGTTAGCTTCATCTCAATGAATCGCCTTGTTTTACCTCACTTTTCATCAGTCCTGGTTGAACTTCGCTTGCTTAAGAATGTTGAACTTCGCTTGCTTAAGAATGCTGGGACTGTTTTGAAAAATTTAGCTTTTTAGTTTTATTGGTCGCATATTGTTGTGAGTCTTTCTTCTTTTATATTATTTTGTCTGGATGAGGACGGCCCTTGGACGTCGGGCCGAAATGTTCGTTCAGATTATCTTCACTGTCTTACGAAAAGAATTCCCTATCGTTTTTCTTGTTTTGGCTATTTGTGTTTTTATTTTATATTCAACACGGAACGAAAATTCTGCAATATTTAATTGTGAAGTATATTTCCAAAATTTGGCATCCACGTATTTATCCCATCCTCTTTATTTACTACTAATTTCAAAATAGACTAAATGTGCACAACAGCCTGAGAAATGCAAAAAAAATAGGCGCAATGGCATTGCAGATAATCAAACCTGGTGAGCACCTAGAAACTGCATTGCAAATTCTACATCGAATTTGCTATAAAAAAAAAAAAAAGAGGATAACAGCAGTATTGAACCGTATTTATAACTAAATCAACTGTAAATATTTCTTTTGCTTTATTGTTTATTTTATATTTTATTTAACTGTCTTTCTGGTGTAGCTTTCAAGGTTGTATTTTTTCCATAGAATACCGATGAAGGAAGATAGACCCATAGGCCTGTACCCTTGTCGAGTGAGTCCCAGAATCAAAACAGCAGGAAATAAAAAAAAAATAAACAGATCGAATGATAAATTTGATTTTTATAAAAACATCAAACTCGGAATACGCAGCATTGGATGTTTTAGTCCTAAATCTCAGTAGGTGAAAGTTCGGTGAAGCGGTTTGGTGTAATACTGATTTCCTTTAAATGGCCTTGAATTGTTATCTTATTTTTCTGAAATCGTTAGTCATATATTTTTTTTTTCTTTTCAGGGTTGTCCTAAAGTGACTAGTAAAAAGCTCGAAACTGTAAAGAAATATTTTCCAAAGCTTCGGCACCTGCACTGGATATAGGATATCGACTCGTCAGATAAACGCGACTTATTGGATGCCCTGCCTTTACTAAATATTACATTATCCTAGAAATTACTAGCAACTTGATGATTTTATTGACTGTTTAGCTCAATAAGAATTACCGGCTCAGACTTGATTGAAAGAACAATAAACTTGATTGAAAGAACTTCTACTTACATTCTTAGATTCAAAACGCACGTATTTTGTAGGTTTGTTTTTATCTTCATGGATTTCTACGTAGGAAGCTTTAGAATAATAATAAAAAAAAAAATCAAAACACAAAACACTTAATTCTTACAACCTGGAAAAATTATTTGGTAGCAGCCTTGCAGACAGAGCCGTCCTAGGGCTGGCTGTTCCCGGGAAAAATCAATTACATCGTTCCCCTCCCGACTCAAATATAAGTAAAAAAGGCAAACTGAAGAGAAAAAATTGATCAAAGTGGGTAAACCCCGCCCCCTCTTTATCCTTGGTGCCGGGGGAATTTGCCATTTTGGCCCGCCCCCCCTTTTTGAACGACTCTACTTGCATTTAAGTCAAAATTTGAATACTGGAACATTATCAGCGTATATAAAAAAAATGTATCAGTGTAAAGTTAATAATTTTTTAAGCGTAAGACTACCATAAATCACTATAAATAAATAAATGAAACCCAGTATGTGCAGAAATAACTACAAATAACTGAGTCAAACTCAAAACGTGCAGAAAATAAAAGGAGTACAGCTGATGCCCCTCATGCCTTTTATAGCACAGAAAATGATATGCACTTTACTCAGAACAATCTCTGTTTCAAGCCATGCGTTTTTATTTCTCAAAATATAGGAAACTAAAGAAGCAGCAACACCATCTTAACCAAGATTACTAAAAAAGGAATTGAGTATGGATAAACCTCTTTAGAAGAAAGAACGGACGGGTTTAGAGGGTATCCCTACTCCTCTTAGTTTCTGCATGTTTAAAGTTTCACTCGGTTTTTATTTTAGTTTCTTTACGTTTAAGAGTTCCGTTTATTTGTTCGAGGTGATTTATGGTAGTTTTGAGCTGGAAAGATTATTTGACTTTGTTTCTGCTTATCTTTAGTTTAATGTAGCTCTTTAAATTTTCCCTGAAAAAAAAGGTCTTTTATGGAAAGACCTTTTAAATGGATTTTAAACAACGTAGTCTTTTTTATCCGAATTTTAGCCTGCTAGGTATAGGTCTCACCAAATTTTGCAAAACCAAATATGATTGAAAATCCAGATAGACGTTGTATATTTTGGTTTAGTTTCACATCTAAACAAACTTTCCCTGAAAAAAACCTTATACTCTCTTCTGTTCATAAGCCATTGTACTCATAAGCCATTGTGCAAAACACTGATAAAAATTTTGAAATTATAAATTTGTTCAAACTAGTCAAAAGGTCTAATAGCTATTCCTCCAGGGAACATTTTCGGCGTAATGCCTTAAATTAGGCATTTTTTTCCTTTTTTTCTCTCAAGACCACACTGCCTTTCTTTGACGAACAAATAAACGTTCAAATGGGGATAAGTCCATCTATTAGGCAGTGTAAACAGATGCAAAAGTCTGGGTATTTCGACCACAGATGCAGCTATAGCAATTATCACCAACAGATATACTAAAGCATTGAAATTAAAACCAATATTTATATAGAACAAAACAATTACTTCCGATTATTAATTATTAAGGTATTAAGTTTTCTGTCATACATATCAAATTTTTCGTAGAAGTAACAATTTTTTGCTTATGATAAAAAGTCTTCTGTCAGAAGTAGCAGCTTTTTCCTAACACTAACAAATTTTCTCTTCGAAGTAACAAACATTTCCCTTAATTTCCCTTAGCACACTCAAATTTTCTCATAGAAGTAACTTCTAATAGTGCCAAGTTTTCCGTCAAAGGCAGTCAATTTCTCATAGAAGTAACAATTTTTCATCAGTGATAACAAGTTATCTGTTAGATGTAACAAGTTTTCTGTCATACATACCAAATTTTTCTTAGAAGTAATAATTTTTTTTGCTTATGATAATAAGTTATGTGGTACATGTAACAAGTTTTCTGTCATACATACCAAATTTTTTTTAGAAGTAATAATTTTTTTTGCTTATGATAATAAGTTATGTGGTACATGTAACAAGTTTTCTGTCATACATACCAATTTTTTTTTAGAAGTAACAATTCCTTTTTTGATTATGATAACAAGTCTTCTGACAGAAGTAGAAAGTTTTTCTACTTCTGTAGTATATAAGTAATGTCTAAGACTACCAGTATTATCTTAGTAAGCACTAATATCTAAGGATATTAAGTCGAAAATTTCTTGGGGCGGGGGGATTTCGAACAAACCAAAGACATTGTTTGCTTGCTACTGATACTACTTCTACTCTTGACAGTATACAACGTCTGTATACAGCTATACAGGTAATGCAAGCCGCTTTACGCTTTTGTGTTGGGAAAATTGCAAGCCCTCGTAGAATATGTCAGAAAAATGCAAGATACCGTTAAAATACGTCAAAAATCGATAAAATAGGTAAAATAAGTAAATTACGTAAAATAGATAAATTACGTTAAATAGGTAAAAACCAATTTTACGAGGGTTCAAAAAATTACGGTAAGATACGTAAAATACCAATTTTACCGTGATCAATTTTACCAGTTACAACACTAGTTGAGGGAAATATTGAAATAATCGAAAGGCAATATTGTGCATCCTATTGCTAATCCTACTACTACTTCTAATAAGGCTTAGGTTATGAATGTGAAACTTTCATGAAATTTTGAGGTGGATATGAAGCTGAACCCAAACACTCTGCGCATGCAGGTTATCAATAGAGCCTATAAGTAATATCATATGGACGACTTCGAGTGTTCAGTGAAATTTGTCAGGACCTGTTTAGGGGGATGTTCATCTAACATTAAAACAATATCCTATGTGTACAATATTGCTGTTACTACTACCACTGGTACTACTTGTGTAACTGTTACTACTTCTGCTAAAGCTAAGGTTACAGGTGTGAAAACTGTCAGGGGATGTTAAACAAACAAAAAGGAACCATCTGCATGCTGCTAACACATATATTACAACTATTCAACGGATGTTGAGCTAATCAAAAGGTATAATGCGCATACTATTACCAATAATGCAGATACAAATACTAATTTTTCTGCTACGACTACTGTTGAGGCTAGGGCCAAAAGGGTGAAGCTTTCAGGGAATTTTGAGGATGATGTTGAACTAAACACAAAACACTATGTACAAGCCAATACTTAATCTGCTAACTTCAACTACTGGGACCACGACTACTTGTGAGTACTAGTCACTTTGATTACTTGCAATTGCGACTGTGAATACTTGTAATTGCAACAACTTGGGACTACGAATTAGACTGTTTTTTACTACGATCTCATGCTAGGTTGCCGCTACCGTGGCAACTTTTATTAGATAAGACTTCGACTACTTGATACCACTACTGAATAATTATTTGTAGCTGAGAAATGCACCGTAGAATCGTAGTGTCTGACAATGAAACTAAGCTCATCACTTGAGCCATAAATTATATGAGGCATTAAATCTTAATCAAACGCTATCATTTAGTATTTTCCCGTTGATTAACATCCCCATACAAATCGCAGAAGGCACGGCCATGCTTATTGATAACATATAAATCAGTTAAGACATTTCTTGCCGGCTTAAATCAGCATATGTACTAATTGTGCCAGGTTTGGATCATCCCCATGCTTTTATAGTGGTGTTGATTAGATTAGATTAGTTGATTAGTGTTGATGGTATCATCCAAATGGGCAGCACAGAAATGACGAGAAAATATTTAGATTGAATGAGTCAAACTTATATCAAACAGTTCTTGTAAACGAACTGTAAATAAAAAGCGACCCGGCTCAATAGTAACCGAAACTAAAAAACGAATTTTGATACCAATAGATACATCAAAAGAATCAAAATCTTGTGTTAAATTTAAATACGCAAATTATATCAAGGTTACCCCTACCCAACAAGAGACAAGCACCTGAGAAGATTTGTTTTATTTTCGATAAAGGGGGGAAACACCCCCTAAAAGTCATAGAACCTTAATGAAAATCACATCAATCAGATTCAGCATATCAGAGAACCCTAATGTAGAGGTTTCAAGCTCATATCTGCAAAAATGTGGAATTTTGTATTTTTTGCCAGAAGAAAGATCACGCATGTGTGTTTATTTGTTGTTTTTTTTGTTTTTTTTTCAGGGGAGATCGTATCGACCCAGTTGTCCTAAGATATCGTGGTAGGGCTCATTCGAATGGAAATTAAAAGCTTTAGTGCCCTTTTTAAGTGACCCAAATAATGGAGGGCGACTATGCCCCCTCCGACGCTCATTTTTTTCCCAGTCACCCGATCAAAATTTTGAGATAGCTATTTTGCTCAGCATGGTCGAAAGATATAATAACTATGTCTTTGAGGATGACTGAATCCCCCACCGTCCCCGGGGGAAGGGCTGCAAGTTATGAACTTTGCCCAATGTTTACATATAGTATTGGCTATTGAGAAGTATAAGGCGTTTTCAGGGGAGATTTTTCTGGTAGTGGAGGAGGGGGTTAAGGGTTACGTGGGAGGATCTTTACATGGGGAAAGGGACATTACTATGATGGGGGCGCCAGATTTCTTAGCATTATTTAAAAAAACGATCAGAAATTAAATATAAAAAACAAGTGTTTCAACTGAAAGTAAAGAGCAACATCAAAAACTGAAACGAACATAAATCATTATGCATGTGATTGGATTCACCCCCTAGTCAATACCTCGCTATTTAAGCTAAAGTTTTTTTTTAGTACATTCATAATAGCTATTTATTCTAATTAACGGGCTTTTTGATTCAGGGGTAATTTTTAAAGAATTGGAAACAAATTTGAACTTTAGCGCAAAGAGCATGGTATTGACTAGGGAGCGAACCCCCTCATATACGTATTAAAAATATATGAATATAGTAGATCGTTACCTAAGTTAATTCGTAAGTTGTGTATATTTATTATTAATAAAAACTTTCGTAAATAAAATTAAACAACTTTCGAGAAAGCCATTTAACAAAAAAAAAGTAAAACTAATATGCAAATTTCACTTAAATTATTCATGTACGATGAGCCAAAATCAAATACTGCATTAATTCAAAATCGTTCAGAAATTAAATGAAAAAATAAGTTTTTACTGAAAGTAAGGAGTGACATTAAAACTTAAAACGAACAGAAATTATTGGGGCTGTCCCCACCGCAACGCCGCGAGTTTTACGCTCTAGTTTGACTTTCTCACAACTGTATTTTCTAAAACAATTATAACCTTAGCTTAAAGAGCGAGGCGTTGAGGAGGGGACAGCCCCTTCTATATAAAAAATAATTTATGGTCGTTTTAAGTTTTAATGTCGCTCCTTTCTTTTAATTTAAAAAACTAGTTTTTTATTTAATGGATCAAAAGATCATGTAGGAAAACAAAATTAGACTGATTTTTTTATTCATAATGACTGAAGTAAGTTATTTTTTTTTTTCTAGTGAGATTCGTGAAGCAGTCAATTAATGTTGCATGCTTGAAGTACCACATGAGAGATTAAGAAAAAAAATTTCAAACGTCCGTGGTTAACATTTGTTTTGCAAAACATGATAAAATTATCGTAGTTAGCTATCGAAATATCGTTGAAAAGAAGAAATGAGATGCTAAGAAGTATCATTTCTTTTCTGCTTTTGAACTTGCAAAGAATGGTGTTTCTTCAACGTGGAAAAATATCAATCAAATTTCTAGGCCCGATAAAAGTAAAGATAATTAAGATCCCTAGTGAAACAGTCCAACCAAATGGGGGAAGCTCACAAACTGAGTCAGCCAAGAGAAAATAAGACATAAAAAGAATTTTCTAGAGGAATTGTGGAAATTTTCCTCGTTACAAATTCACCTCCCAAAAATTCCCTTTCCACTAAAAGTTCTTCCAATGGGAAATCTCTCCCCCATACACTTCACTCCCCCCCCCACCCCCAAACACGTCAGCAAACATTCAAATAATAAAAACCTAGGTACAAACTGTAAAAAATTAAAAAATAAAAAAAATTTAGACAGGGTCTGTTTGGGGTCAAGTTACCCTAAAGGCTATTTTAAACAAAATCGTTATTTCAAAATTTTGATTTAATTAAATTAGATTAATTTATTTCAAAACTACAGAGTTAAACATGATCACCGCCCACGGGAAGACATAAATGCACTGGCACTGGGCGGTTAACACAAGCTATTTCAACTCACTTAAAAAATAAAATAAATTTTAAATTTCTTTTTAACTCGTGCTAGTAAACATTCTCATAGAACACATAAAAAAAAAGAAAAAAAGAGAAGATAATAACAAAAGGAACTAAATGATAACATATATCTTCAGTCTCTGAATCATGGCTCCTGACCCTTTTAACAAAAAATTCTTTCCTTTTGTTTAAACAAATGCTGGTGTTCAGCCGCTTCAACACTACCTGGGAGGAAATTCCATACCAAACCCAAAATGCACATTCATTTGGAGGGCAACCTGCCCTCCCATATTTTGGTCACTTAAAAGGAAGACCTGGAGATGTAATTTCGAATAAACCATCTCCCGATATTCTACAACCATTGGTTTGTAACGATCAACCCCGGGAAAAAAATAAACATGCATCCGAGATTTTTCTTCTGGCAAAACAAAAAAATAGTAAATTCCACCTTTTTTCAGATAGGAGCTTAAACCTCTACAGTGGGGTTCTCTGATAGGCTGAAATTTTAATTTTCTTTATCCGCATAAAAATTATTTGAATGACCCCTGTTCGGCCGCAAGTATTACAATAAATTTTGACAAACCTTTCCGCAACTGAAGTGTTTTTATCCTCAAATTTTTGGATAATATTCAAAACTTATTTAAATTGATATATTATACGATATATATGGAAAACAGTTAATTTTATTTATTTATTAGAAAGTTTCAGTGAGGCCACGGGGACAGCCACAGGTCTTAAGTGCACCCTGAATTTTATAGAAAGTGCACACAACCGATTGTATTGTAAACTCGTTTTACATTTTACCATAGTTATAGTTTGCTTAGCCCGCGCCTTAGCTTGTACTCCCTTCTCCCGACTATTTTGTCTTCTGTATGAACCAAAAACATAATGAGAAGAAAAAGAAAAATACCTTTAACAAAGTTAAAAGAACTTAAAAACAGCGATTTGGGTTTTAAAAGAACTTAAAAACAGCCAAGCCTTCCCAGTAGGAAAGGCTTGGAAACCAGAAAAATTATGGATTTCCCCAGCCTAGTACCTTTTGAATGAACATGGAATGTTTAGGTATTGTTCAATAGCAAATCCACAATATAATTTTGATTTGTTTCGTATGTCAATTAGTCAATAAATTGAGTGAATGCTTTTGATTCACAATGTAAAAGTTTCATGCAATAATTCAAAGATGGAGAATCGTTTTTCATGATACTGTCAAGCATTCTTTGAGAGAATATTTTCTTTTGTGCTGATAACTTTTGAAACTGGTCATTTAGATTAACACATGTTTCCAAAGTCACAAAATTCTGGATGATTTTTTTTTCTCAAATCCATCAAGTTATTTTTGTTCTTGACACTCATACTATCAAATATAAACTAGCTCATAGAAAAAAGAAAAATTTCTTCTATTTTTGAGCACGTTTTCATCGCCTATTGGTTCCCTAGGGAGAAGGAGGAGAAGTAAACGATCAACTAAAATATCTAAACAGAAAAAAAATCATTATAAAACATTTTTATTTTTAGAAATATAATAGTAAAATAATACATTTCACTCTTTTTTCACAAGATGTCCCAGGCCATTGCCCTCAATGTGCTTCATGATTGCATTCAATCCAAGTTGTAGTCTGGATATATTCATAATGTTCACTTTAGTGGCAAAGAATAATTGTTCTTCCAACTTGAATTTACTTGATGATATAACATTTCTACCAAACATATCATCCCATTCAAATGTTAGCCGACAATCCTTTGAAATTTCCACTGCCACACTAGGGATTTTCGTCTTCATATCATTATTGTCAATTTCAAGTTGCAATAGTGTATGTAAGTCAGTCAAATGTCTTTGTAGAACTGTCATATTAACTCTCTACCAGGTTATTTATATCCAAACTCATGGCCAAAGAAATCGACCGCACCCATCCTCAGGTAAAGGTCATTGCATCAGTCAAGGCAATGACATTCACTAGAGCCTGGCCTTTGTTAGAGGTCACCGATTTCTCAATACTGCCTGACCTTCATAGAGTTTGTTGACCCTTACCTCTATAGAGTTCGTTGGCCTTCGAAAGTACCTTGGAAAGATGCTGAGGAACGTAAAGTAAGCAAATCCAGAATGTCATATCTACTCAAAGGTCTTATCCATGTATGGTATACCAGACAAATACATTAAAGTGATTAGTGCTATGTACATGAATAACACTGCTGCGATTAAGGCAGGAAATGAAGTTGGCAAATGAGGTTTTGTATTGAATTAGAAGTTAAGGAGGGTTGTGTTCTATTCCCCTTTATATGGACCATTTTGATGGACTTGTTCATAAGAAGCACTGGAAGGGCAATAGGAGACTAAAGAATCAAACGGAGAAGAAAAACTCTCATAGACTTAGATTATGCTGATGATTTACGCATCCTAGATGAAAGTGTGAGCTAAATGAATGAACCTTTAGAGGTTTTGCGAGTTCAGGGTGATAGAATAGGTTTGAAAAATAATATTAAGAAGACTAAGTCACTAAGGCTAGGAATAAGCAAAAATGAAAGTGACGGTAACGTTGAGTAACGAAAAGATTGATCAGGTGGGCAGCTTCACTGACCTTGATAGTACTATTAGAAAAGACGGTGGGAACAGTGAAGATGTTAAAAGTAGAATAGCCAAAGCTCAGGGTGTTTTTTAACAGTTAAAAATAGTTTGGAAGAATAGGAAGATAGATCTGCAAACTGAGATTAGAATATTTGCAGCTACAATGATGACATTGGTCAAATATGGCTCTGAAGCATGAGCGCTCGAAAAAGTAAATGAAGATTTGTTAGATGTTTTCCAGAGGAATTGTCTACGGATTGTTCTGGTTACCCGGCTGACTGATCGTTTTTCAAACAGTAGGCTGTGCAAAAAGTGGGGTTGAATCCCGCTTTCTAGGGCTATAATGAGTGAAAGGTCGTCCCATTTGGCAAACCGCATTAGGCTATTGTCCTCTTGACGTTGGGTAACGAAAAGAAAGTCCAGGCGGAGAGTTTCACTTACCTATGTTGTATTATTAGTAAAGAGATGGGAGCAGTGAAGATTTTAAAAGTACAATAGCCAGGGCTGAGGGAGTTTTTTCAAAGTTGATAAATTTTTGAAGAATAGGAAGAAAAGTGTGCAAACCAAGATTAGAATATAAGAAGCTACTGTGATGGAAGTTGTCAAATATGATTCTTAAGCATGGGTGCTCCGAAAAGCGGATGAAGATTTGCTAGATGTTTTCCAAAAAATTGCCTACGGATTGTTCTTTGTACCCGGCTGACTGACCGTATTTCAAACAGTACTTTTACGGATGAAAGATTACAGATTCCCAAAGATTGTCCTTTTTGGCCAACCGTATTAGGCTATTGTCCCTTTGAAGTTGGGCATAGAAAAGATCGATCAGGTGGACAGCTTCACTTACCTTGTTAGTATCATAGGCAACGCGCTAGAGCTGCATACGTAAAGAACGATGTGGAAACAATGTGTTTTTTTTTCTCCGTACCCGGGCACTTCGTAGCGAAGGAGTTGTCGTAGAAACTTCGAAAAGGGTTCATTCAATTGGAAATTGGAATGGCTAGTGCCCTTTTTAATAGTCAAAAGTGATTGGAGGGCAACTAGCGCCCCCATGCCCATCATTCCTCAAAACACATCCAATCAAAATTTTGATATAGCCATTTTGTTCAGCGTAGTTGATTTAAAGATAAAAATATCTTTTTGAGGATTGCATTCCCCCGCAACGCTTGGGGCAAGGGTTTTAAGTTATGCCCTGAGGGCATTTAAGATCAATGTTGACACAATGTACAGTATATATTATTTTTTTTTTTAAAGCAGGACACTTCATATATAAGGGATCGTCGTAGAGAATTCAAAAGGGGTTCATTCGATTAGAAATGGTGAGTTCTAGTTCCCTTTTTATTAGTGTAAAGTAATTGGTGGGCACCTAGCCCCCCCCCCTTCGCCCGCCCATCAGTCCCTCAAAAACATTCAATCGAAATTTTGCGATAGCCATTTTGTTCAGAGTAGTTGATTTCCAGATAGAAAATGTGTTTTTGAGGAGGAAACTCCCCCACAACCCTCAGGGCAAGGGTTTTAAGTTATACCCTGGGGGCATATAAGGTTTTTATAGAAGGTATTGTCGTAGAAACTTCAAAACAGGCTCATTCCATTGGAAATTCAAAGGGCTAGTGCCCTTTTTTATAGTCGAAAGTGATTGGAGGGCAACTAGCCCCCTCCACGCCCATCATTCCCCCAAACACATCCAATCAAAATTGTGAGATAGCCATTTTGTTCAGCGTAGTTGATTTCCAGATAGAAAATAAGTTTTTGAGGAGGACACTCTCCCAGAGCCGTCAGGGCAAGGGTTTTAAGTTATGCCCTGGGGGCATATAAGGTTTTTATTGAAGGTGTTGTCGTAGAAACTTCAAAACAGGCTCATTCGATTGGAAATTCAAAGGGCTAGTGTCTTTTTTAATGGTCAAAAGTGATTGGAGGGCAACTAGCCCCCCGACCACGCCCATCGTTCCCCCAAACACATCCAATCAACATTTAGATATAGCCATTTTGTTCAGCATAGTTGATTTCTAGATAGAAAATGTGTTTTTGAGGAGGAGACTCCCCCACAATCCTCAGAGCAAGGGTTTTAAGTTATGTCCTGGGGGCATATAAGGTTTTTATAGAAGGCGTTGTCGTAGAAATTTCAAAAAAGCCTCATTTGATTGGAAATTCAAAGGATTAGTGCCCTTTTTAATAGTCGAAGGGGATTGGAGGGCAACTAGACCCCCCCCCCACACCCATCATTAACCCAAACACATCCAATCATCCAATTGTGAGATAGCCATTTTGCTCAGCGTAGTTGATTTCCAGATAGAAAATGTGTTTTTGAGGAGGACACTCCCCCATAACCCTCAGGGCAAGGGTTTTAAGTTATGCCCTGGGGGCATATAAGGTTTTTATAGAAGATGTTGTCGTAAAACCTTCAAAAGAGCCTAATTCGATTGGAAATTCAAAGGGCTAGTGCCCTTTTTAATAGTCAAAAGTGATTGGAGGGCAACTAGCCCCCCCCCACGCCCATCATTCCCCCTAACACATCTAATCAAAATTTTTAGATAACCATTTTGTTCAGCGTAGTTGATTTTCAGATAGAAAATATGTTTTTGAGGAGGACACTCCCCAAAAACCCTCAGGGCAAACGTTTTAAGTTATGCCCTGGGGGCATATAAGGTTTTTATAGAAGGCATTGTCGTATAAACTTCAAAACAGGCTCATTCGATTTGGAATTCAACGGGCTAGTGCCCTTTTTAATAGTTGAAAGTGATTGGTGGGCAACTAGCCCCCCACGCCCATCATTCCCCCAGACACATCCAATCAGACTTGTTAGATAGCTATTTGGTCAGCGTAGGCTAGTTGATTTCCAGATAGAAAATATGTTGTTTAGGAGGAAATTCCCCGACAACCCTCAGGGCAAGGGTTTTAAGTTATGCCCTGGGGGCATATAAGGTTTTTATAGAGAGCGTTGTCTGAGAAACTTCAAAAAAGGCTCATTTGATCGGAAATTCAAAGGACTATTGCTCTTTTTTATAGTCGAAAGTGATTATTGGGCAACTAGCCCCCCCCCCCCCACGCCCCTCCGTCCCTCAAAAACATCCAATCAAAATTTTGAGATAGGAATTTTGTTCAGCGTAGTTGATTTCCTGATAGAAAATATGTTTTTAAGGAGGACACTCCCCCACAACCCTCAGGGTAAGGGTTTTAAGTTATGCCCAGGGGGCATATAATGTTTTTATAGAAGGAGTTGTTGTAGAAACTTCAAAAACAGCTCATTCGATTGGAAATTCAAAGGGCTAGTGCCCTTTTTAATAGTCGAAAGTTATTGGAGGGCAACTAGCCCCCCCCCCACGCCCAACATTTCCCCAAACAAATCCAATAAAAATTTTCAGATAACCATTTTGTTCAGCGTAGTTGATTTACAGATAGAATATATGTTTTTGAGGAGGATACTCCGCCACAGCCCTAAGGGCAAGGGTCTTAAGTTATGCCGTGGGGGCATATAAGGTTTTATAGAAGGCGTTGTGGTAGAAACTTCAGAAAAGGGCTCATTCGATTTGAAATTCAAAGGGCTAGTGCCCTTTTTAATAGTCGAAAGTGATTAGTAACATTTTTGTTGTTGTTGTTGTTTAGACCAGGGCACTTTGTATCGAAGGAGTTGTCGTGGGAACTTCGAAAGGGGCTCATTCGATCGAAATTAGAAAGAGTTGCTACCCTTTTTAATAGTCCAAAGTGGCTGGAGGGAACTAATCCCCCTTCCACTCCCACCCACCAATTTGCCTATTATGTTTTAAAAAATAAATGTTACCTTAATATTAAATCAAATTGCACTGTGATAATGCTAATTCCCAATAAGGCATATCAGCAGTATCCCAATAACGACTGAGGGTATTATGTTTAAACTTTCGAGGTTACTTCTGCTCTTAAAATTTAACCAAATCAAAATAGTGTAAGTGTATCCAAGCTATCAAAGAAAGTAAACAGATTTTTTTGCCAATGGTATCAAGTTTTCCATTTCAAGTCAACTAGAGGAGGTATGAAACTAAGTTAAACAGTACTATTTCTGTCCAGATTTTTAAAAGGGTGTATGTTGTTAAAAATTGCTGAAAATTTTTCTCCAGCATACAAACAGCAGGCCAAACTATAGTCTTAAAAAACGAAAAGATTTAAAGTGTTATTTCTTTTTCCCTGAAAAGACTGTGTCAATATAAAACGAACTGAAATTAATTAAAAAAACTTTTTCCTAAAAATAAGTTTTTCAAAGAAAAGTAAAGAACTTCATTAAACAAAAAATGAGCAAAAATAAAATCAAATAATCTACTAAGCTCGAAACTACCACAAATCAGCATCGATAAATAAACGCAAACCAAAACGAACAGAAATTAAAATAAGTAATGGATTCAAACTCAAAACAAGCAGAAATAAACATAAGGTAAGCGCAAAACCCATTTGCCTTCCCAAGGCCAGAACAAAATTTGCACTTTACTGAAAAAAACAAATGCATGTGCATTGTCAGTTTAATATACATATACTGATATTTAGTAATCAAAATGTTAAAATTACTTGATATATTAAAGTTATAAAAGTAAAAACATTTATATTGTTTTTAGTAAATGATTCAAGTGAACATACCACTCGATGCCTATTTTTTAGGTTTCTTCCGAATATAATAAATTTTTTTGGCGCGAATTCAATTTTAAACCCTTATGAAGAAAAGCAGTAGCCACTTTGCATCCTATATATCATCCTACCTTTTTTATTGTTTTTTTTACATAAATAGTTTTTCCATTTTTCTTTCCCTACTCGGCTTATCAAAAACTTGCATTTCCCCCTTAAATCAATGAACAGTATATTTTCGCTATTTGCCGAAACAGTTGATAAATAGTAGAAAACACTCCCTAGAGAATATGGAAAAAGTAGGCCACTTTTAGACATTTAGTAATTAGCACTGAAAATACTTCCTAGAATACAATATTTCTTTTGCCATATAAGAACACATAATTTTCAACAATTCATCACTCATATTTTGAAAAAAAAAATTATTTTGGATCTCCAATCGCCTTCAAATGGCTCACAGAACTGATATGCTATTTGAATTACCCTTACTCTCAACTTTTTCATGACAGTCCACCAAGTTGATTTTAATTCGCTAGACGTTTTAGCTAAGGAAATTGAAAACAAAGTAAGCATATATGGTATTAACTGTACGAAGAAATCGTTTGTAATTTCAACCCCATTCCCAGGTATGAACACAGGGATAGGGATCTTTGAATTCAAGTCCTTTTCTCTGGTCCTATAGTCAAATTTAAAATCATATTCAAGAAACTTCAAGCTACTCTTGAAGTTCAAACCGTGTTGATTGATATAGCCTATTCACGGTGAAACCCTTAGAGAAATAGCACAAAAAGTACCATTTTAGTGTCATATGGCACTTGGAGATGGCAGAATTTATAAAAAGTACGTAGATATGAGAAATAGCTTTTAAATGAGCCATTAAGAATCTCTCAATGATGTTGTAGTAGCCCGTTAGACCTGTTGAAAAAAAAAAAAAACAGGCAAAAAAATGGATAAATATAAGTTCAACCGATGCAAAAAAAAAGAGATTTTCCTTGTCGTTCAGGGAGGGGGACTTTAACTTCCCTGTACCAGGTTTTACATCTTTTTGATTCTAATGGTACACTTTTCATTTTGATCTGACGCCCTTTTTGAGGGGCTTCAGGCTTTTTTCGAAATCACCATAAATTTCTTTTCGCAAAAAACTTTTACTTTTAAGACAAACCGAAATTTTAGTTACCATTCCTTAGTCAGTGTCAGATGGGATTTTTTTTTCACCAGACATTTTTTTCAAAACGCGTTTTTTAACTTTTGGTTACTATGGGCTGTGGTTCGCTCTTTACTGGGTTGCAGCTGCCGCTGCAACCATGATACCTTGCTGGAACATGCTTTAAAAAAATGAGCATAGAAAATGACTGAAAAGAAACAACAGCGGATACCGATATTCCCGATACGATACATGTGATACCAATAGGCACAATACTGATACGCACGATATCGATACGCCCGATACCACAAACAGCCCTTTTCCAGGGACTATGGAGGGCCATATCATCATCAAAACCATATATATTGGACCTTCGAACTATGTTAAACAAAATGGCTATCTCAAAATTTTTATCAGACTAGTGCGGGGGCGGGGACTTGTAGGGGGGTGGGGCTATTAGCCCTCTAATCTTTTTGGTCACTTAAAAAGGGCACTTACAAATTTAATTTCCATTTGAATGGACTATTACACACCTCTCTATGATGCTCTGGCCACCCCATAGCCCTTCTAGAAAAAAAAAGAAAAAAAAGGGAGACAGATCAGTGCTACCCATGCAAAAAAGTCATTTTCTCTGGTGTTCAAGGTGGGGGGACTGCAATTATCCTACAAAAAGGTTTTCGACCATGCTGATTCCAATGGTGCACTTTTTATTTCGATTTGACGCCATTTTCAAGGGGTTTCATGCTCTTTTTTGAAATCACAATAAATTTCTTTTCGAAATAAACTTTTACTTCCAAGATTAACTGAAACAATAGCCAATTACAGTTAATTACAGATAATTACAGTTACCGTTCCTGATTCAGTGTCAAATGGCAATTTTTTCTGACAAGACAGTTTTTATTTAAACACGTTTTTCAACTTTTTATTACTATAGGCTGTGGTTCGCTCTTTACTAGGTTGCAGCTGCCGCTGTAACCATGATTGTGGCTATACAGTTTGTAAAACCAATAACAGGAAACATTATTTAATCTAGTTTTATTCAGGATACTGATAAAGTTAGGGCTCTGCCTCAAATTTTACCATTTTCTCCTTTCCAACATTTTTCTAAGGTTTCAGTTATCTTTCACATTAAAAAAAAAATTACATTTGCAAAGTTTCTTTGCCATTTTTCTAGGATTTAATCAAATAGTTTCAAGATGAATACTTTATTTGGAAAACCCAATTGAACCTTTCAAAAATCTTGTGGCAACAAACTGTAAGCAAGGAGTGATGCAGCTCAATAGTAACCGAAACGCTAAAAATGGTGATTTATGGTGATTCCAATTATATAAGTTTCTTTAAGTTTAGAGTTACCCATTAAAGGTTACGAGCCTGATAGAATTTGCTTGGTTTTCTAAAAAGGGAAGAAACACCCCCTAAAAGTTAAAAAATTTCAACGAAAATCACATTATCAGATTAAGAGTTGTAATTTAATTAAGCTTCTGTTTTTCAAGCATAGGATATAATACTTCAGCTAAATTGTCTGTTTTTCATTAGGTAAAAATAAGCCTGCAACGAGTTCTAGTGACGGTGGCGATAGTTGGTGTTTTATTTATTGCCATGAAGCTCAGAATGGTCGTGGGTGCTTTGGGTCACTTGTAATGGATGTGAGGGGCATATGCATTGACAATGTATCCCTGAAGATCTTTCAACCAATTACGGTGGATCAGCAATGGAGCTAAATGAGTTCTTAAAGTCAAAAGGAACAAAGTTTACTGTACGATATGTTTGGAAGAGTAGAAGTTTTATTTTTTATTTAATACTGTTTTTTTTTATGTTTTTCACATTTTGATATTAAAATTTTATTTGTTTAATTATCAAGCTCCTGTAAAAAAAACGGAATTTTTTAACTGTTTTTTTTTTCTAGGGGTGATTCTATTGACCCAGTGGTCCTAGAATATTGAGAGATGGCTCATTCAAACAAATATTAAACGTTTTAGTGCCCATTGTAAGTGACCAGAAAGATTGTAGGGCAACCAGGCCCTCTTTCATGCATCTTTTTCTCAAAATTGTCTGATCAAGATCTTGTGCAGCACAGTTGAAAGGCCCATTAGCTATACCTTTGGCGGTAACATGACCCCCCACAGCACAAGAGGAAAGGTCTATAATTTATAAAGTTTACCTTTTGTTTACATATAATATCTACGCATAGCATACACGAAGAGGATTTTCCATTGGGAGGGAAGTTTGCAGGGGGTAAAATTCTTATGGGAAAGTTTACTGTGGGTGAATTTGCCAAAATTCATATGCGATTTTTTTTATATATATCTTGCTTTATCTTATCCGAATCAATTTTATGGTTGGAGATGTTAAGGGTAATTGATCAGGATAAATTTTCACCGGGATTAAATTGTCTAGAGGACATTTCCTTGGGGAGGGAGGATTTTTCCGTGGAGGTGGAGCCATTTCCCGGCATTTTTAGAAAATAGCAATTATAAATTAAGTAATCAAGACCTTGCTCTTTGCGCTAAAGTTTGACTTTTTGCCCTAACTCTTGAAGAATGACTCATGAAATACAAAGTTCGTATAATTAGAACAATAAGCGTTTTTATCAGTTTTAAAATAAATCTAGCGTAAAGAGCAAAGTCTTGAGAAGGGTGCAACCCCCATCTTATACTTAATACTGTCTGGCTGTTTTAAGTTTTGATGTTGCTCTTTACTTTTAGTTGAAAAACTCGTTTTTTAAAGTTTAATTTCACATAAGATTTACTTTTTTTCCAACTTTACCTTTACTATATCTTGCAGTTGAACGGCTAACGTGCTATTCTTTAAGCTTTTAAATTGAATCCTTAGAAGTGTTATCTAACCGTAGTTTATTGGGATTTGGGTTACATTGTTATATGGTGTTGACGTTTTTAGAAATTGGAAGTAGAATAGTAGGTTTATTATATTATGGTGTTACCAGACAAGTAGGCTAGAACACTGGAAATACTAGGGTTTATGATCAACCTCTAGCAAAATATGGAGTGACAAGTGTAAGCTTTACTTTCGTTGTCTAATAGTTGGGCGAGTTCATCCAATGGTGCTTACAACTAGTATACCATTCTGCAGAGCAATATATTCAAGTCCAATAGAGATTTCATATAAACAGTCTTTATTTATCTCAAAGCCATAGCTTAAACTACATACTTATAACGTACAATGCATAAGTTCGACTCTCTCTCCAAAGGGCTAAACACACCAATATATGTCTGGTTCTATCCCGCTTGTTTTAATATATAATCGATAAAACTTTAAAGAAATGTGAGCGGATGTAATAGCTACTACCTGTTATAAATAAGTTCCTGGAAATTACCTTAATGTTCGGATAAAATACATTGAAATTATGTGTCAATACATGTTGACAGCTAGGTTAATCTGTTAACACAATTTAAATACGGAAGAGACTTTACAATCCACCCCCCACTTAAGGAGAACCAAAGTTCTTATTATTTTCCTTCAGATTTTCAATTTAAAAAAAGTTTCCTAGTACTACAAAGCAGAATATCCATAAAACAAACATAGAAATAGAACAAAAAAAAAAATAAAAGAACAAACAGCAAATACTAAATTAAAGTGTGCTCTCAAAAACATACACTGAAAATAAAAGTGTTCTGTTTTGACGGGGAATCACTTCTGCAGGATAAGTCTTTAAACTGTGCTTCCCTTCTCGGCCACAAAACTAGCAATGTTGACACTGTTTATAAGTGAAAGCCTTTTCGTTCACTAGGTGCGCAGTCACTTCCAATTGTCCCTACACGTAAACATATAACATAGACTTATCAATAAATGTTATCGCGTTTTAATGTAGCGAAAGCCTATCTTTGCGGAAAAAACAAAAATTAGAAATGAGGATTGGAAATAATTCCAATTTTCTTTATAAAATCTGTTATATAATTCAACATAATATTTACTATGATTACTCTCTTTATTGAGAGAAAAATCTTGGTCCATGTACCAAGTACCGTGTACCGTGTATATCCATATATACCGTGCCGTGTATATCCATATATACATAATTTCCATTAACTAAATTAATGCACTATTTTAGGAGATATTTTTAGGAGGTCCATGTACCGTGTATATCCATATATACATAATTTCCATTAACTAAATTAATGCACTATTTTAGGAGATATTAAAAAAAAAGGACATTGAATATTTAGTAAAATTTTTATATACACGGCTTAAATTTAAAATGTTTTAAGATTTGAATTTTGGTTACTTCATAAGTATGTATTTATATTAGTCATTTCAATCCCTTGTGAAAGATTCCAGAATGGAGGGATTGATCCTTTTTTAGGCACAACTTCGCTCGGCAAAGCCGAACGAACATCATCCATAGACTTGCATATAGGCCCAGGGTTAGACTCTACGTCTCCGTCGTCCACTAGGCATCTCACCCAGCAGCTGTCGGGTAATGCGGATAAGTCCACGTCCGCTATGATATAATGCAATGTTCCCCACAATGCCCGTTTTTTCGATAACCCCACCCTACGATAATACAACAACCAGTCCAACAGACTGGAAGAGTTAGCATCCAAAGCTCGAGTGGACGCAGTACACGTTTTTACCATCATCTGGTTAACTAACGACGATGAAGGTTGTTGCAGGAAAAAACCCCATGCAGGTAATAACCCATATGAGTTAGCGGTTTTAACTTGCTTCTCTTTAATCCTGCGTATAGCTGCTTTCCGTTTTGCAACACGCTGCTTCCTCTCCTCTTCACACATCGAAGGGACTGTCTCTTTAGGTTTCTTTGATGGGGCCTTCCCCTTGGTTGGCGCAAATCCTGTCGCTCCTATCCGACTCGTCTTAGCCGTTTTACGCCCGCTACTAGGGCGCGTGTTGGTACGAAAGTAATCCTGCAACACAGATATCTCGTGTTCGTCAATCCCCACCAACTCCTAAAACTCGGCTTTGTAAAAAATAGAATATCTTTAGAAACAGGAATGTTGTATTCCAATTTCTCATCATCACACACTTCTTTACGTAATATATATCTACATATACATGCAACTTCCAAGGCCCCGTCTATCGCCTTGTCCCTGTATTACTTTAATCGTTCCAGATAAAACCGAGCTACGTCCCCCGGATTAGCAGATCTCATTGCACTTCGCGGAACGAACTGCTGGGCGCCTCCGTACCTGGCCCACTTACCATCACGTGAGGCTAATTCTGTAGATGCCTCTTCAACACAGGTACACTTTGTGTGGTATCTCATAGAAATGTCCAGCACTTTCAAATTTTCACCAGGCATCTCATCCCTGTCTTTTAGTACTAATGATACACTATCTTCTCACATGTTACTGTTAATGCTAATATACTTAGTTTCAGATTGAGGGTTTTCTTTTTCTGTACCAGTCGTAGCCTTCTGTCTAGACTGGCTATTTAGTTTTCCAATACCCGGTCAGAGTCTGGGTCTTTTCTATACCAGCATTCGGAACTATCGTGGTTTCGGTTACCGCAAACGTAGCATGTCTTTCTCTGGGGGAGGTGGAACCTATTTTTAGTCTTCATGGCAGCCAAAAAGACTCATCTGCCGGTTTTGTCACAATTTCAATTTTTTCATACTTGGTCGGAATTTTAAAAGCATCTTCTAGATTATTTATTTGATCCTCTTGTTCCATCAGTACCCTTTTAAAAGTTATGCGTGCACCTTCCCTAAAAGTGTTTAGTGCCAATGGTTGAACTGCCGGGTTTCTTAGCCCATCCCAATAGCCCATTGAATTCGCGTAAGACTTAGCGGCTCTTTCAACTCGTTTTAAGAACTGATATACTGTTTCATCCAGAAATTGTTTACATCCCACAAGATCTTGTGTAAGATTTGCCCAGGGCTACGTTGAGGAGCAAAAGCCTCCAACAGATTTTTCCGCAATGTATCAAGTGTTAAATTCACCTTATTTAAATCATGAAAAAAAGGAAAATTCCCCTTTCATTAACATCCCTGCTGTGGCAACAACTTGCTTTTCCGACCAAGTTAAGGTATCCTGAATTCTTTTTAGTTGGCTAATAAATTCATTAATCTGCGAGACTTCTGTTAATGGTGCTATTAAGGAAGCTAAATCTGTTGTTGCTCTGATTGAAAGGTTATCACTTGACGGTCGATTATTTGTTGGATGCGGTTGCTGTGAATTTTTACTTTGGGGGTTAGAATAAATTTGTAGATAATGGGCCATTGCCGCTGCTTCCCAGAGACTTATGTCAGAATAAAACTTACTGACTATTTCTACGTCATAATCATCGCTACTTGGATCAAAGGTAGGGGGTATTTCTATGTTTCGTAATTCTTGCTGTGCAAGGAAGGCTTTCGCTTTTACTTCATCAAAATTATCATTTTCAGGATTTATTTCTGGGATAATTATGATAAAAATAACAACTAAAAATTGATACAAGAAAATAGCTATGTTTATGTTTTTCTACTGCATGCAGATCCCTCCAAGGTTTCTTCTTTGACGACTGGAGATGACAAGAGATGTGCGTAAGTTGGTTGGCTTCGGTTGATGAAACTGCGGTGACTGTGACACATTGAGAAGTTCAGACAACCCTATATAAAAATATGTCTGGCCAGTATTTTGTTTACTTCTGGGGTCTGTTTGGATGAAATGGTATCGGTCTGGCTCTGCTATGGATGAAATGGGCTCGAAAAATTACACCACTTCTGACACCATTGTTGTAAGCTTTACTTTCGTTGTCTAATAGTGGGCGAGTCCATCCAATAGTGCTTACAACTAGTATACCATTCTGCAGAGCAATATATTCAAGTCCAATAGAGATTTCATATAAACAGTCTTTATTTATCTCAAAGCCATAGCTTGAACTACATACTTATAACGTACAATGCATAAGTTCGACTCTCTCTCCTAAGGGCTAAACACACCAATATATATCTGGTTCTATCCCGCTTGTTTTAATATATAATCGATAACACTTTAAAGAAAAGTATTTTGTTTACTTCTGGGGTCTGTTTGGATGAAATGGTATCGGTCTGGCTCTGCTATGGATGAAATGGGCTCGAAAAATTACACCACTTCTGACACCATTGTTGTAAGCTTTACTTTCGTTGTCTAATAGTGGGCGAGTCCATCCAATAGTGCTTACAACTAGTATACCATTCTGCAGAGCAATATATTCAAGTCCAATAGAGATTTCATATAAACAGTCTTTATTTATCTCAAAGCCATAGCTTGCACTACATACTTATAATGTACCATGCATAAGTTTGACTCTCTCCTAAGGGCTAAACACACCAAAATATATCTGGCTCTATCCCGCTTGTTTCAGTAGCTAATAGATAAAACTTTAAAGACATGTGAGAGGAGGTAATAGCTAATACCTGTTATAAATAAGTTCCTGGAAATTACCTTAATGTTCGGATAAAATACATTGAAATTATGTGTCAATACATGTTGACAGCTAGGTTAATCTGTTAACACAATTTAAATACGGAAGAGACTTTACACAAGTTTCACAGGACCTTGGGAAGGGATTTTATAAGCAAATTCTCGATGTGTTTTAGGGAGTCTATTTCTTGTCTTACATTAGTCAGGTTCTCGTCTTGTGTTCGTGTCAAAAATATTGTAGTTGTCTACCGTCATCCTAAAAAAAGTGAATCGGTAAGTCACACTTTGAGTTCACACTACGATGTAGAAAACTTGCTAGGCTAGCAGTGTTCAGGGGCGTCGATTCGGGGAGGGGGGGGGGCAGTTGCCTCTTCAAAAATTTGGAGGAAAAAATTATTATATAGCCTATGCTCCTTTACTATCTGAATATGGCACTCTTACCCCCCCCCCCCAATAAAAATGCTGGAGCTACTCTCCTGGCTGTGCGAATTATTGTTTAAAATTTGATTTTTTTTTTAGATTTCTCCGTTTTCAGCTCCTTGTTTAATTTTGACATCAGTAGATCAAACAGCTCGTGGTAATGAACTGTAAGTAAGGAGTGACCCCGCTCAATACTAACTGAAACTCTAAAAAACGGAATTTTAAATACCAATAGATACATCAAAAGGATCAGATTTTTATGCTGATTTCAGATATATTAGTTTCATCAAGCTTAGCCTTACCCATCAAAAGTTAATCGCCCGAGAATATTTGCCTTATTTTTGAAAAAAGGGGAGACACCCCCTAAAAGTCATAGAACTTTAATGAAAACCACACCATCAGATCACACCGTCAAAATAATATACGAATATTGAAGTTCATTACGCAAGTACATTCGTGAGTTATTTATATTTATTACTAATAAAAACGTTCGTAAATATAACTAAAAGTTCTAGTGCCCTTTTTAAGTAACCAAAAAATTGGAGGACAACTAGAGCCCTTCTCCACGCCTTTTTTCTCAAAATTGTCTGATCAAAATTTTGAGAAAGCCATTTAGCAAAGAAAAAACTAAAATTAATATACAAATTTCGTTTCAATTATTCATGTAGCCTACGGTGAGCAAGTGGAGGGTTTGAGGGGTGTCCCCTCCCCCTAACGTAGTCTAAAGTAGTATAATTTAGTTACTTAACGCAATTTTGCGCTAATTAAACTTGCTCTTAACGCAAGTTTATCGGATCAACCTATCTTGTCCCCACCCCCTAACAAAATCCAGGATCCACCCTTGCGGTGAGCCAAAATCAAAACCTGAATTAATTCAAAAAGGTTCAGAAATTAAGTAAAAAGAAGGTAAAATTCTACTTTAGTTACTTTTGGCTATCTTGGAAAGGAGTTGGGTTAGGAAAATGAAACTTTCAGGGATGGATATACATGCTAAGGTTTGTCCCGGGAAGGTACTTTGAAGTACCTACCTCCACTCATCCCCCCTCTATATAATGGTAAATTACTGCACATTACTAGTTGTTTTTAACTCATATTTCATCCTATATTACTATCATAAATATAAATCACTGCTTACCTTACACAACTTCTGCTTTTAACCTTGTTCATTAAAATATATTCCAAAATCCTATTTAAATCCTAAGCCATTTAATTTTCAACCCATGCTGACTTCCTTTATGGTATATGAAACCCGGTTAGTTGTGATGTCACACTTGCCTTATCAGACACCCTTAGCCTTAAGGGTAGCAGGCACATGCCAAACAACTCTGTTGATAAGACCATTTAAACTGTATTAATTAGGGAAAGGATTTCACAAGAGAGATCAGTAAAAATAACCTAATCCTTTTTAGAGGACAAATTATGTCATAGGAAGATGTTTCGGAAGCATTAATAGATAGAGTGCTAAAAACATCAGAATCGACTTCAGAGGACACGTTATATCACGGGAGGAGGTTTTTAAAATCCCCCTTCCCCCCAAACTCAAAATTTCCAAAATTTTACTTTAGAAGCTTTTAAATATTTCTAAAGCACTAATAGATAGAGAGCTAAAATTTTCAGAATTGACTTCAGAGGACATGTTATATCACGGGAAGTGGTTTTGAAAATCACCCTTCCACCATAACAAAAAATTTGCCAAAATTATGATTTATTAGCTTTTTAAATAATTATAAATCTCTAATAGATAGAGTGCTAAAAACATCAGAATCGACTTCAGAGGACACGTTATATCACGGGAAGAGGTTTTGAAAATCCCCCTTCCCCCCAATCTCAAAATTTTATAAAATTCTGCTTTAGGAGCTTTTTAAATATTTCTAAAGCTCTAAGACATTGAGTGCTAAAACCAACAGAATCGACTTCAGAGGACACGTTATATCACGGGAAGAGGTTTTTAAAATCCCTCTTCCCCACACACTCAAAAATGAAACAAATTCTACTTTAGTAGCATTTGTAAATATTTTTAAAGCACTCCGATATCGAGCAATCAACCTTTCAGTATCGACGGCATAGGACCAAGTATTTTATTTTTCGTTTTGGTTGGAATCCCCCTTCCCCCCTCAAACAAAATTTTCCAAAATTCTAATTTTTTAGATTTAACACTATTTATTAATAATTAATATATAGATTGCTAAAACATCAGAATATACTTCAGAGGACCGCTTGGATAATGGTACGAGGTTTTGAAAATCCCCCTTCCACCCTAACTCAAAAATTTCCAAAATTTTACTTTAGAAGCTTTTTTAAATATTTCAATTTTGGAAAATTTTGAGTGTGGGTTGACGGGGGAGTAAAAAAAACTCTTGCTGGGCCATATAGTGTCCTCTGAAGTTAAGTATTATTTTTATATAACTCTCGGGCTGATTTCGTTTTAAATATTTAAATATAAAATCAATAGGACATATAGAATATATTGAGATTGGGGGAAGGGGATTTTAAAAACCTCTTCCCGTGATATAACGTGTCCTCTGATGTCGACTCTGATGATTTTTGCACTCTATGTCTTAGCACTTTAGAAATATTTAAAAAGCTTCTAAAGTAGAATTTTGGAAAATTTTGAGTTTGGGGGGACAGGGGATTTAAAAAATATCTTCCCATTTCATAATTTATCCTCTGAAGTCGATTCCGATATTTGTAGCGCTCTATGTCTTAGCGTTTTAGAAAAATTGAAAAAAGCTTTGAAAGTAAAATTTTTTAAAATTTGAGTTGGGAGGAAGGGGGATTCAAAAAAAATCATAACCCACAATAATTTGTAATCAGAAGTAGAATCCAATATTTGTAGCGCTCTATGTCTTAGCGCTTTAGAAATATTTAAAAAACCTTCTAAAGTAGAATTTTGGAAAATTTTGAGTTTAGGGGGAAGGAGGATTTTCAAAACCTCTTTCCGTAGAGTGCTTTGAAAATCCTCCTTGAAGGAGGATTTTCAAAACCTCATCCCGTAGCACTCTATGTTTTAGTGCTTTAGAAATATTTAAAAAGCTCCTAAATTAGAATTTTAGAAAATTTTTAGTTTTGGAGGAAGGGGGGTTTTAAAAACCTCGTCCCGTGATATAACATGTCCTCTGAATTCGATTCTGATGTTTTTAGCACTGTATCTATTAGTGCATTAGAAATATTCAAAAAGATTATAAAATAAAATTTTGGGCAATTTTGAGTTAGTGGGTAAGGGGGATTTTAAAAAACTCTTCCCGTGATATAATGTGTCCTCTGAAGTCTATTCTGAACCTTGTAGCTCTCTATATATTAGTGATTTATATATATTTAAAAGATTATAAATTAAAATTTTGGAAATTTTGAGTTTGGGGGGAAGGGGGATTTTAAAAACCTCTTCCCGTTATATAATGTGTCCTCTGAAGTCGATTCTGATGTTTTTAGCACTCCATCTATTAATGCTTCCTAAACATCTTCCTATGACATAATTTGTCCTCTAAAAAGGATTAGGTTATTTTTACTGATCTCTCTTGTGAAATCCTTTCCCTAATTAATACAGTTTAAATGGATTTATCAACAGAGTTGTTTGGCATGTGCCTGCTACCCTTAAGGGTAAGGGTGTCTGATAAGGCAAGTGTGACATCACAACTAACTGGGTTTCATATACCATAAAGAAAGTCCGCATGGGGTGAAAATTAAATGGATAAGGATTTACATAGGAGTGTGGACTATATTTTAATGAACAAGGTTAAAAGCAGAAGTTGTGTAAGGTAAGCAGTGATTTATATTTATGATAGTAATATAGGATGAAATATGAGTTGAAACAACTAGTAATGTGCAGTAATTTACCATTATATAGAGGGGGGGGGATGAGTGGAGGTAGGTACTTCAAAGTACCTTCCCGGGACAAACCTTAGCATGTACATCCATCCCTGAAAGTTTCATTTTCCTAACCCAACTCCTTTCCAAGATAGCCAAAAGTAACTAAAGTAGAATTTTACCAAAACAAGTTTTTGTAACTGAAAGTAAGGAGCGACATTAAAACGAAAAGAAATTATTCCGTATATGAAAGGGGCTGTCCCCCTCCTCAATGTCATTCTTTTATGCTAAAATTTCACTCTTTCTAACAACTCTTTACAACAATAAAAAAAGTTAGCGTAAACAGCGAGGCGTTGAGGAGGGGACAGCTCCTTTCATAGACTATACGGAATAATTTCTTTTCATTTTAAGCTCTAATGTCACTCCTTACTTTCAGTAAAAAAAACTTGTTTTTTTTATTTAATAAATCAAAGGATTACCTTATTAGGCTGAATTAAAATATATAAAATTCATCAAATTTAGTACTACTGATCAAAGTTACGAGCCTTAGAACATTTGCCTTGTCTTCGTAAAAGGAAGAAAACATCCCCTAAAAATTAAGTAATCTTAACAAAACTCACACCATCAGATTCAGCGTATCAGAGAACCTTACTGTAGATACTTCAAGTTCCTATCATAGATGCGTGTTTATTTTTTATTCCAGGGGTGATTGCATTGACCCATAGGCCTATTCAAGAATAAAGATAAATAAAATAGGCTATTCCTTTGTTTCTATATTTTTTTTTCATCAAAAATTGTCAATAAAAGTACTTTTGTGTAACCGTATGAGGCTAGTCTGCTAACAATTCAAAACAGATTGAAATCTGATTAGCAGAATATTTATATAGGCTATCTTTTCTGGAGCGGATTACAATCTTTGTTTACCAGGTCTCTGACAGCTAATTATTGGAAGGGAGCTTCCTGCTTCCAATTTACAAATGTGGATTATCTTGATTTTGATAAAATAGAAATAGAAATTTGACTTTTTTTTCAAACTGTCTAATAGAAAACTCCCGTATTTAAAAATGTGGAATTTTATATTTTTTGCCATAAGAAAGATCTGTTGTTTATTTGTTTTTTTTTTGTTTTTTTTCCAGGGATGATCGGAATGATCGGAATGATCAGGAAAATGATTAAAAATTGAAGTCTTTTTCAAATGAAAATAGTCTATGCTACTAGACAGGCTGAATCATCTGTGAGAAATTTTACGGGGAGAGGGGGGATTTTATGTTGAAGGAAGTAAAGCGCTAGTTTTCTGTAATCCGACAAACAGGGGAATATCACCAGTTCATTTATTTGTACTAGTTTTATTTATATATGTTAAATAGGCTGGGAAGTAGTCATTTTTGTTCGTTTTAAGTTTCAACTTGGCTCTTTACTTCCCTCAGAAACCTTTGTTTTTTAAAATTATTAATGAAAAATAACATATATATGATACGAAAAATGTGGTTGAATACGACTATTTAAGTACGCATGTCTCTTAGGGTAAAATTTCTTAGGTTTAAATGTAGAACAAAATGACAAATATGATTTTACTCCCAAATAATGGTAAATTTGATTTATTTTATTTATATATATATATATATATATATATATATATATATATATATATATATATATATATATATATATATATATATATATATATATATATATATATATATATATAGCATATATTTACAAAAATGATGTCTGAAATCTGACACTGTCCAATTACTGAAGTATTACCCTAGGCACAAGATTACCAAATGGATAAAAAAAGCCAGTATTTAAACAGATGAAACTCTATATGAAGGGGATTACCTTTTTCAAGCCCAGGAAAATCAGAATAGTTAAACTTTTCATTAAAAGCTCAGTGATGCTTAAAAGGAAATGTTCAACGGGCCTTGTACAGGGCAATTTAAATCACCAATTTTACCCTGTATTTACTAGGGAGTACCTTATTTTACCTTATACTACCAATTTTAAATTTTCCTACATGTTTCTATCTACCTATTACTATTTTTAATTTAGCTATTTCCTTTGTTTCTATCTTCATCATTTATTTAATAGGTTTATTAATTCCATTTATTTATAATATATTTATCTAAATATTTCATTTAATAAGTAAGTAGTTATATGGACTTTCGTGTAACGACAAACCCTCCTAAGTTTTCTCGAGGGCGAAAGTTTTTGTTTTTTTCCTGTGAAATTTCTGTTCTCGCCGCTACTGATAAGCCTATAGGTGATGATTCATTCACTTCACAATCATGCACTTAAAAAAAAGTGTAAATGTATGAACATAAGTGACATGATATGCTCTTATGTTTAGTTTTTGTTGTTCCAGAAACAAAGAGGAAACATCTTCAATTTTCATAATCAAACAGTTCCTGGTAACGAACTATAAGTAAGGAGCGACCCGGCTCAATAGTAACCGAAACTCTAAAAACAGGATTTTGATACCAATAGATACATCAAAAGAATCAAATTTTAATGCTGATTTCAAATATATAAGTTTTATCAAGTTTAGTCCTACCCATCAAAAGTAACTCGCCTGAGAAAATTTGGGTGATTTTCGAAAAAAGGGGGAAAGACCCCCAAAAAACTATAGAGCCTTAATGAAAATCACACCATCAGATTCAGTGTATCCGCGAGTCCTATTGCCGAGTTTTCAAGCTCCCATCTGCAATAATGAGAAATTTTGTATTTTTTGCCAGAAGAAACATCACGGATGCGTGTTTTTTTTTTCCCCCAGGGGTGATCGTATCGACCCAGTTGTCCTAGAATATCGTGGCAGGGCTCATTGGAGCGGAAATTAAAAGTTCTAGAGCTATTTTTAAGAGACCAAAAAAATGGAGGGCACCTATGCCCCCTCCCATGCTCGATTTTTCCCAAAGTCACCCGATCAAAATTTTGAGATACCCGTTTCGTTCAGCATGGTAGAAAATATGATAACTTTGTTTTTTAGGATGACTTTATCCCCCACAGTCCCGGGGGAGAGGGCTGAAAGTTATGAACTTTACCCAATGTTAACATATAGTATTGGTTATTGGGAAGTATACAGACGTTTTCAGGGGGACTTTTTCGGGGAGTGGGAGGGGGGGTGGGGCGGGGGTTATGTGGGAGGATCTTTAAATGGAGGAAGTTTTCTTGAGGGAAGGGAGATTGCTATGAAGGGGGTACCAGATTTTCCAGCATTATTTAAAAAAAGATCACAAATTAATTAAAAAAAAACAATTTTTTCAACTGAAATTAAGGAGCAACATCAAAACTTAAAACGAACAGAAAATATTACGTATATGATTGGGTTCCCCCTAGTCAATACCTTCGCTCTTTAAGCCAAAGATTTTTAGTACTTTCATAAGAGCTATTTATTCTAATTAACGGCCTTTGTGATTAAGGGGTCATTTTTAAAGAATTGGAACACAATTCAAACTTTAGCATAAAGAGCGAAGTATTGACTAGGGGTTGAGCCCCCTAATATACGTATTAAAAATATATGAATATAGAAATTCATTACGTAAGTTAATTCGTAAGCTACGTATATTTATTACTAATAAAAACGTTCGTAAATAAAATTAAACAACGTTCGAGAAAGCCATTTAACCAAATAAAAATAAAATCAATATGCAAATTTGATGTTGATTATTCATGTACGGTGAGCCAAAATCAAAACCTGCATTTACTCAAAAACGTTCAAATATTTAAGTTTAAAAAACCAAGTTTTTTTTAACTGAAAGTAAGGAACGACGTTAAAACTTAAAATGAACAGAAATTATTCCATATATGAAAGGGGTTGTCCTCTCCTCAATTCCTCGCTCTTTACGCTACAGTTTGTCTTTCCCACAACTCTATTTTTTTTAAACAATAAAACACTTTAGCGTAAAGAACGAGGCGTTGAGGAGGGGACAGCCCCTTTCATATATGGAATAATTTCTGTTCGTTTTAAGTTTTACCGTCGCTCCTTACTTCAAGTTAAAAAAAAATTATTTTTTTTTTTTAATTGTAATAAGCAGCCATTATTGTGTGAACATAACTGATATCATATGTTCTTATGTTTAGTTTTTGTTGTTCCAAAAACAAATAGGACACATCTTCAATTTTCATAATTCTCTAAAACAGCCATAATTGTTTGAACATAAATGACATGATATGCTCTTATGTTTTGTTTTGGTTGTTAAAAAAATAAAAATTACACCTCTTCAATTTTCATAATTGTATAAAACAGCCATAATTGTTTGAACATAAATGACAAGATATGCTCTTATGTTTTGTTTTTGTTGTTACAAAAACAAAAAGGACACATCTTCAATTTTCATAATCAAAGGCAGATCAATAGCGCTGCCCAAGTAAAGAATGGTGTGGGCACAATGTATTATTTTTTTTTCTTGGTCTTAGACCAGGGCACTTCGTATCGAAGGAGTTGTCGTAAATACAAACTATGTTTTAACGTAAATACAAACTATGTTTTTGAGGAGGACACTCCCCCTCAGCCCTCAGGGCAAGGGTTGTAAGTTATGCCCAGGGGGAATCTAAGGTTTTTATAGAAAGCGTTGTCCTAGAAACTTCAAAAAAGGCTTTTTTGATTGGAAATTCAAAGGGTTAGTGCCATTTTAATAGTCGAAAGTGATTAGAGGGCAACTAATCCCCCCACCCACGCCCACCTTTTCCCCAAACGCATACAATCAAAATTTTGAGATATTTATTTTGTTCAACCTAGTTGAAAGTTCTGGAAATTAGGTCTTTGAGGATGACGACCCCCTCCCCCCACGGCCCTCAAGGCAAGGGTTGTAAGTTATGCCTTGGAGGCATATAAGGTTTTTTCTTATAGAAAGCGTTGTCGTAGAAACTTCCAAAAGGGCTTATTTGATTGGAAATTGAAATGGCTAGTGCCCTTTTTAATAGTCGAAAGTGATTGAAAGAAAACTAACACCCCTTCCACGCCCACCATTTACCCAAACACATCTAATCAGAATTTTGAGATAGTCGTTTTGTTCAGCGTAATTGATTTCTAGATAGAAATTATGTTTTTGAGGAGGACACTCCCCCACAGCCCTCAGGGCAAGGGTTGTAAGTTATGACCAGGGGGCATATAAGGTTTATATAGAAAGCGTTGTCGTAGAAACTTCAAAAAAAGGCTCGTTCGATTAAAAATTCAAAGGGTTAGTGCACTTTTTAATAGTCAAAAGTGATTGGAGGGCACCTAACCCCCCTCTCACGCCCACCTTTTCTCCAAACACATACAATAAAAATTTTGAGATCGCCATTTTGTTCAACCTAGTTGAAACTTTTGGAAATTAGGTCTTTGAAGATGACACCCCCCCCCCCCCCCCCACCACACAGCCCTCAAGCTAAGGTTTGTAACATACGTGACATGATATGCTCTTACGTTTCGTTTTTGTTGTTCTAAAAACAAAAATGACATATATTCAATTTTCATAATTGTATAACCCTTTCCGGCACGAATTATGAAATCGTCAGAAAATTCCACTTTTTTTTTAACAAATATTGAACTAAAAAAAAATATTAATCCAGCTATGAAATGAAATATAAGATGGTTTCTGGTAGTGACCACTTTGAAATATGAGCAGAAAAGACCTTACTTCTAGTGAAAAGAAATAAAGCAGTTCTTCGTGTAGTTCATGCACACTTGAACTTTGCCAACCGAACACAGCCATTTTGTGCGATGGGGCTCAATCTTTGCACAATCTTTACTTCTGGAACGTAAGGCTTGAATTTGGGGATAACTTCTGATATTGTGGATGGCTAACCTCTCTCACCCTTGCACGAATAACTTCAAATGAAACCAGTGACAATACGACATTTAAGTTAGCATCTGTTAGCATCATCTTGTTAGCGTCATCTTGTTAGCATCTGGTATAGTGGACAACTTTACAAGACAAAGGAAATGACCATTGTAATGTTGATGAAGTACCACAATAGGCGGTACAATCACTTTCTTTTTTTCCTGTCTATCGCATAGAGAGACTTGAACATATCAGCTTTATTCATGCAGCCCATGAACTTGTTATACTCGGCGACCAAGTTTGGGCATGTAACTTGGGTAACAGATCCATCTTTGTCCTATCCACTGATCTGTGTCACTTCTCCTCCCTTACAAATCGTTGAATGAAGTTGTATACATCGTTTGTCCTTCCACCGTAAACAGTGAATTCCATCTGACCTTGCAGCATAGTCTGAATCACTTTGTCTCAGCTCTTTTTCGGCTTTGAGTTTGGGTAGACCTTTACGGTTTGCACAAACTATACCACAGCAGTAGAGCTCGTTGTTCTTCATTTTTTCCATGAGGTTTACTAAACTGATAAAATCTTCAAAATAAATGTGATATTTATTGCCTTCTAATCCCGTAGTAAGATCTATAACTATTCTTTCTCCAAGTCCAAACTCGGTAGTGTCAGCTGGACTCTGTGAAGAGCTCAACATCTCTGACTTCAAATGTCTTACTCCACTTCTTCACTATGACTCGAAGGGGAAGATATTATTTGTCGTTACTTGATTCTGGCTTGTCTTTTGCTTCTGTTACTCTGTCCACTTGATTAGTGGTTTCGTCGTCACTTGATGATAGCTCTCCAGCCAGTAAGTTGCTCAGTGATTCAGCATTTTCAACTGGAAGGTCCGGCAGCCAATCATCAGCATCATCCTCTGATAACATGTCAAGTTCAGATTTTGGATCTGAAGGTATGTCATTAAATAACTTTGAGATTGCGCTCTAGCCGCAAAGGACGGCCTGCCATAACGATTTAGCTGAAAAAGAGCAAATTTGATTTGATATTTTAGATGCTAGACCCAGTCTTTTGGAAATTGCTGGAGTTTCATTTTTTTTTTTTTGATCTGGCGAAGTGGTTTCAAGCTCAAACCACTCCAAAAAAAACAAGAAACAACTTTTTAGCATATGTTGTAAGGTGGTCATCGGGGATGGCAAGCCTCTCATGTCAATATTTTTTAATTGTCCTTATATCTGAAACCGTGATACTACTAACTCGTGCTCTACTACGCAAAGAACAAGTTGTAAGGAAAACAATATTAAAGATATAACAATTACCAAGTATTTTGAAATTTCTAACTTTTTCTTAAAAAATAGCACGTGGTCTCATCGAAATACTGAGCTATACCTCACTAGGGGTAGATTATGCGGCCCATAAAATTTCGCCCGTCAGATAGCGCTGCTAGGTATATGCTAGACCAATGGCTTCTTATTTTAACCACCTACTCCATGAATGTATGAAAATAGCTGACATGATATGCTCTTATGTTTTGTTTTGTCGTTCCAAAAACAAAAAGGACGCATCTTCAATTTTTTTAATTGTATAAAGCAGAACTAATTGTATTAAAATAAGTGACATGATAGGCTCTTATGTTTAGTTTTTGTTGTCCCAAGAACAAAGAGGACACATCTTCAATTTTTATAATTGTATAAAGCAGCCATTATCTTATGAGCATAAGTCATACGATATGCTCTTATGTTTAGTTTTTGTTGTTCCAAAAACAAAAAGGGCGCATCTTCAATTTTCATAATTGTATAAAGCCGCCATAATTGTATGAACATAAGTGATATGATATGCTCTTATGTTTTGTTTTTGTTGTTCCAAGAACAAAAAGGACACATAAATTTTCATAATCATAGGCAGTGCAATAGCGCTGCCTAAGTAAAGAACGATGTGGGCACAATGTATTATTAATTTATTGTCTTGGTCTTAGACCAGGGCACTTTGTATCGAAGGAATTGTCGTGAAAACTTCGAAAAGGGCTCATTAGATTGGAAATTGGAGTGGGGTTTGCCCCTTTTAATAGTCGAAAGTGACTGGAAAGCAACCAACACCTCTTCTACGCCAGTCATTTCCACAAACACTTCCATTCAAAATTTCGAGATATTCATTTTTTCAGCGTAGTTGATTTCCAAATAGAAATTATATTTTTGAGGAGGACACTCCCCCACAGCCCTCAGGGCAAGGGTTGTAAGTTATGCCCAGGGAGCATATATAATGTTTTTATTGAAGGCGTTGTCGTAATAACTTCAAAAAAGGCTCATTCGATTGGAAATTCCAAGGTTTAGTGCCCTTTTTAATAGTCGAAAGTGATTGGAGGGCAACTAACCCCCCTCTCACGCCCACATTATTCCCAGACACATACAATCAAAATTTTGAGATAGCCATTTTGTTCAACGTTGTTGAAAGTTCTGGGAATCAGGTCTATAAGGATGACAACCCCACCCCACAGCCCTCAGGAAACAGGTTTTAAGTTATGCCTGGGGGGCAAACAAGGTTTTTATAGAAAGTGTTGTCGTAGAAACTTCAAAAAAGGGCTCATTTGCTTTGAAATTCAAATGGCTAGGGCCCTTTTTAATAGTCGAAAGTGATTGGAGGGCAACTAACACCCTTTCCACGCCCACCATTTATCCCAATAAATCAAATCAAAGTTTTGAGATAGGCATTTTGTTCAAATTAGTTGAAAGGTCTGGAAATAATATCTAAGAGGGTGGCACTCCCCCCAAAGCCCTGAGGGTAAGGGTTGTAGGTTATGCCCTCGGGTTACATAAAGTTTTTATTGAAAGCTTTGTCGTAGAAACTTCAAAAATGACTCATGTGTCGTGAAATTAAAAAAAGGATGCGCCCCTCCCAGTCCCCCACCCTCGGGACGCCCCTGATTGTATCTGGAGATGAAATTACGTAGAACAGCGGTTACAAGCCGGTTTGCGGCACTTTCATCTTTAGTTTTCAATTGCAATGTTGGCTACTATGCTCAAATCCTAGATGTCATGTAAATTAGTTCAGAAAGATAATATTGGCTCACAGTTAAGATTGGACAAGGTCTAGACATTTTCATAGTAGAAATTTCATCAAAATTTCAATGACAGGCTAACATTCATTTGGGTTGCAAATCAACTTTAAACCTGCTCCTGTTAAGGATTAAACATACAGCCTACTTTGATTTTTTTTTATTTGCTGCGAAGTGTTTGCAAGTCACTCTTCTGTTCACATTTCTTTAATGTAATATCGAAACAAAAAATAGTTTATTGTACATAGGCAATTCAGAATATAAATTAAAAAAATTGAGGGGGATGGGAAACAAAGTTTATTTGAAACACAAGTCAAACAACAATAGCAGCTCTTCAGAAAAAGAAATGCCGGAAGAAACAGATTTTTCAATACATGGTCTTGTTTGTGTTTTGATGGATGCTTAACAACATCAATTAAATATAGAGAATCAGAGCTTGGTTTCCGAAAATCAGATAATTTGCCCCTCTTCCTTCCGAGTTGGGTTGGTAGTATCCAAATCTGTTGTTTCTTTTCGTTTCTAAAAAAAAATTTGTAAATTTCTTCTTGGGACAATTAAATTATAGCGGAATGAGATGTTGCCCTACTATGTAGTTTCTCTTGCATCGTAAAAATTAGTTAATATTATAAAAACTGCTTATCAAATTAAATATTCAAAATATAAATGAATATGTACAGATGATTAATCTGCTAATCAAGTAAAAATATTTGGTAACGTCAAAGTACGGTAATTCCAATTCAATAAAGTCAGCCCATTTTGATTTACTGTATGTGGTGTAGCAGGTTTCGATCCACTAACAAAAATTTAAAGATAATATTTTTATTGATGGCAGAATAATTTATAATTACCAGTGAATACTTTAAGAGTCGTGAGAGAGGCTGTGCCCTAGGTGGTAGCCGCGCGCGCAAATTTTTTAACTTGCACTCTTTTTGAGCAAAATCCCTCTTTTGCTTTGATTTGCACTCTTTTTAGAGGTTGGCACTTCGCAGACTTCTATATTGGAAACCTCTCTTTTTTGAACTGGAAGAAAGCATGGAAACAAGAAGTAAGAAGAAACGAAGATTGGAAGGATGTTGGAGCTGTTTACCAGAAGAGGTTAGAGTCTTCATATCTGATCAAAATATGTTGCATGCTTATTCTAGTCTGCAAAGTTAGGCTAGTTGATTTTCAAAGTTGTATATTATTTCCCTATGTTTTTAGTTAGCTTAGGCTATACAATTTTTTAATTTTAATATTTAGAATTAATTAATAGTAATTAATTATATATTAATAATAATCTTTCAAGCATAAACTTACCACGAATCACCATAAGTAAATGAATTAATTTAGCCTATAGCCTATGAAGGGGTTTCCTCCTAAAGACCTCACTCTGTATGCTAAAGTTTTTTCTTATAGAATTTTAAAATAAAGCCTGTTGTTCTGATTAAACAGCCAGGTAAATTTCTACCAAATCATATTATTGACTTATGCATAAAGTGAATATACCACTTGATGCCTTTTTTTATGCTGATTACAAATATAGTAATCATTTCTATCGGAAATCAATTTCAGCCCCCCCCCCTATATATGCCAATTCAGGGTATATATTTCTACAACCTAACCTAACCCTGAATTGGTATATATAGGGGGGGGGGCTGAAATTCATTTCTGATAGAAATGATTATTATATTGGTAATCAGCATAAAAAAAGGTATTGAATGGTGTATTCACTTTATTCCTAACTCAATAATATGATTTGGTAGAAATTTACCTTCATTTCTGATAGAAAGGATTACTATATTTGTAATCAGCATAAAAAAAGGCATTGAGTGGTGTATTCACTTTATGCATAAGTCAATAATATGATTTGGTAGAAATTGCCCCCACTCAATGCCCTTTTTTATGCTCTATACAAATATAATAACCATTTTTGTTGAAAAGAATTTTAGCCCCCACCCCTGTGTATACCAATTCAGGGTATATATTTGCACAGTAGGGGGGTGGGGGTAATTTTATCTCTGATGTAAATGAGAGATAAGTTTAAACGGTAAATATTTACCAAATCATATTGCAATACATAGGAAAACCATTTTCTTTGCACAAATACAAATAACAACTAAAGTGAATATACAATTCTCTGCCATTTTTTTGCTAATTAAGAATAGGCCTATAATAATCATTTCTATCAGAAATGAATTTTAGCCCCCCCCCCCTATATATGCCAATTCATGGTTCAGGGGGCTAAAATTTGTTTCCAATAGAAATGATTATTATATTTGTAATCAGCATAAAAAAGACATTGAATGGTATATTCACTTTAGTTGTTACTCAATAATATGATTTGTTAGATATTTACCATTTAAACTCCCCCCAACCCACTAATGTCCAAATATTACCAACCCTGAATTTGTATATATAGGGGCGGGGGCTAAAATTCATTTCCAACAAAAATGATTATTATATTTGTAAAGAGCATTAAAAAAGGCATCAAGTGGTATAGGCTATTCACTTTGGTCATAACTCAATAATATGATTTGGTAAATATTTACCAAAGGGGCAACTCCTTTCATATATGTAATAATTTATTTTTGTTTTAAGTTTTGATGTTACTCCTTACTTTCAGTTGAAAAATCTTGTTTTTTAGAATTTAATTTCTGATCTTTTTTAAATAGACCTAATGCCTTGAAATCCATCTCTCTCTCCATTAAAAATTCAGGTAGCCTACTTGTCTAGGCCTATTATACGCCACTCACTCAAGTTTACAATGTGCAAAACTTGAGAACAAATTGGTTTCTTTGTTTGTTTCTTCATTGCCTTAAAAATAAATTTGGACTATATATTTGCCCATTAGGGGGGGGGGGGAAAAAGTATAGCTGGTCTACATACAAAATGTCTTAGGTACAATTATTCTGCATATTATTAATTAAGAATGGTTTTCTGACTTCAAACTGTCCAAATACTTTACCTCCCCTCCCCCTTGTGTGCAAATGTATAGCTAAAATTTATGTATTTAATTAGAATTTCCCCATATATTCTGTCACTTGTCGTTGTTTTGCCTCACACTAAGCTGAAAGAAACTAACAAAGAAACTGGATTGTTCTCTGTTTTACACAGCATAATCTTGAGTGAGTAGTGTATAATACATCAGTACCAAAATTTCTTCTCCCTACAGAAAAAAAAACTCAAATAAAATTGTCAAATTTGGAAAGCCTTATTTCCCCCAGGGGGGATATTTTCTGTGGTGGGGGGTATTTTCTGGGGGGAGGGGTAAATGCCTAGAACCAACACAATTATACACATCTATCAGATTTGTGTCAATAGATTGTCCCAATCTAAATCCATGCTGACTCTGCATAATAAGATTGTTAGAGGTGAGGTGTCTGACAATGGCAGTATTTACAATTCCTTCCAGAACTTTCCCAACAATGGATGTAATACTAATAGGGTGGTAATATGCTGGGTTTGATTTGGATAGAGGTAATATTAGCATTTCACCAGTCCTGAGGCAATATCTTTGTATCCAGGAAATTTTGGAAAAGGGTTTTGAGAGGCAAAGCCAATTCTGCATGAGCTTCCTTTAATGTCCAAAGGTGTATTCCATCAGGCCCTACAGATTTGTTCTGGTTCAGGTTTTTCAGTCTAGCCTTAACATCATCTTTACTGATAGTAATTGATAGCATTGGCTTATCAACTGTATACTTGGATTGATTAAGAAGTGGATCTCTATCTAGGATAGTGGACTTTTTGGAACTGATTTTGCAGCATCTCAGCAATAGGGCCGTTTTTTCACTCATAAATATTCTAATATATTACATCATTTTTAAGAAAATTCTTAAAATTGAAATTATTTAAATAATATATTACATATTTTTCTGTTTTATTCAAACGTCTTTCATCATTCTGCTCTGATCAGCGGTCTGAGAACAATGATGAGTAAATCATCAAAGTTCTCTCATCATTGTTCTATATGGCAGAACAGTGGTGGTCTTCACACTTTTTGCTAACATCAGTGAGCTGTAAGATCTTTTAACAAAGATGAGTTAAAAAACGATAATCTTTGCAGAAAGATGAAAGATCCTAGATGTAAGATCTTAGTGCTAAAAAACGAGCCTAATGTCCTTAAGGCTGGTAATGGGTGTTCCATCAACAGAAAGCTCAGTTACTGGGTATCTTTTTTGTCTCTGCAGGAAAGCATACCTCCAAAACTTCTTGGGATTTGATTTGGAAGCATCTGCAATTGCTTCTTCATGCTCTCTTGTAAATTTTCTTGAAAGCTGTTGAGCTTTATTACAGATTGCTTAAATTTATTATAATTTGCCTGTGTTGGCACATCTTTATATTTCTTCTGCTGCTTTTTCTTTTTCTGTATTGCCTGTTTAATATCATGGGTGAGAAAAGAATGAGTTCTTGGTTTACAAATCCATGTAGTTGTAATATGCTTGTCACAAGATGATACAATAATCTCTTTCACTTTACTCCATGATTCAGGAGCATCTGTACTCTCAATGAATATCTTAAAATCAAAGAAGAAGAAAATTATAACTGAAAATTAAGGCAAAACATTGTTTTGTCAAAATTTCAATATGTAATAGACCTGTCAAGTAGGCAAATTTCTAAGACTTGGAAATCAAAAGAAGGTTAATATAGAAGAAGAAGGTCAATAGAAGAACAATATCTTTTGAGTGTTTTTTTGGCCCTGGATTTACTACTGAAACTTTAATTTTTGTAACCTAACCCTTTTTTCAAGATAGCAAAAAGTAGTTAAACTAGAATTTTACCCAAGTTTCATCTTGAGACACTTGTAGGGGTCAAAACAGCTTAAAATAATCAGTACTCAGAAGCTTATAAATGTCCCTAAAAAATGCCTTACAGGAAAAAAAAAACTCATTTGTATCTGATTCAAGAATGGCCTATTTTTACTTCCATTAGTCCTAGCCTAATAGAAATTTATACTTTTGAAAGCAAATTTTGCTAAAATTACTAAAAATGGCCTAAAACCTCTTAAAAAAGGATCACAGAAATAAACATGATGCTATTTAATTCACCATTATTAAAAACTGTAAATGCAAAACATGATTCTGTTTGGTGGTTTGAATGCCCATAGTCACTAATGGGAAGATATAGATCAGTCAAACACAACAGGAAAGTGTATTGAAAAAGTAGTTCTAGGGGTCCCAGGGAAGTTCTCAACAATAGAATTACAGATAGGACCAGCATATCTTCTTCCATATCTAACAATCCATAGTGTATAACATCTACAAACAGACCATTCTACAATTAGATTCAATTATAATAAAGCTGACTGGCAAAAGTTCAAACATATCTTAAGAAATTCAGATTATGAAGAGGTTTGAAAAGCCAAACTCATAACCAGTATCTTAAATAATACAACTTTAGAGTCCATACCAAGATCTTCCAACCAGCCTACATTGCACACATCTAATAAGACAAATAAGGTCTGGTGGAATAATGATTGTAAAGTAGCTGCCAAAGAAAACTGCCAACTTAGAAACAGTTTTCAGAGATTTCCTAGAATTGGAAATTTTATATGTCTCCATAGAGCAGAAGCTAAAGTGAAAAGGTAGTCCTGATTGCAAAGAGATCAATATGGAAGCATTTTTCAAATAAACTAGACAGGAACCACCCACTGTCAAATGTCCAAAGTCTCATCAATTGAATGGCTGGAAAAAATCCCAAGGATGGTATTATACCAACACAGTGGCATAATAATATTCTCCTTACCAGTAACCAACAAAAAGCAGATGGCTTTTTGAATTGTTTCCAATAACCAGCCCCAAGTTAATTTCCTCATCTCACCCTGTATGTCTGTAAACTCCATAATCAAACAAAGGCCAATGAGGAGCTTATGGAACTGTTTACAGAACAAAAGCTTGCCAAAGCCCTGGAGGAAGTCAATGGGAAATCTGCATCTGTAGAGAATTAAATGAGTTATTTGATGCTGATAAATTCAGAACCAACATTTAGAAAAGCCCTAATGGATGTATATAATAAATCCTGGAAGCTGAATACTTTTCCCTTGATCTGGAAGAAGGCAAAAAAAATGAATAAATCATCAGAAAGACTATCTTCCTACAGGCCTATATCACTTTTACTTGTTCTGGGCAAAATTATGGAAAAGCTAAAAAAGAAAAGACTTGAATGGTTTTGTGATTATAATGGCCTGTCTCCACAACAGCAGTGCAGCTTTAGGAAAGGCTTCGACACAATTGATTGTATTGCTATGCAGGAGGATAAATAGTGCTAAAAGTGAAAAAATATTCTTGTAGCAGCATTGGTTGACTTTGGTAGCATTGGTAGGCTCCATTGGGGTTTACTGCAAGGATTATCACTTAGCCCACTTCTTTTCCTTCTATTTCTACCCAAGCTTGAATTTTCAAGTGAGAGTATAAGGCTAGTAACTATTGCAGATGACCTTACCATTTGGGAAGTAGGAGACAGTAATAATGAAGTAATTGAAAAGTTAAACTCTGTCTTAAAAGAATTAGTTAGATTCTCCAAAACATTTTGAGTGAGTGTATCACCACAAAAAACAAAAACAATGATAGCCAATAATAAAAGCGTTTCCACTCCACTGTCTCAAATAAGTATTGGAGGAGAGAGACTTGAACTATTTAAACAATGTCAATTACTGGGCTTGACAATTGACCATCAATGGACTTGGAATAAACAAGTAGAGATGACAAAAGAGGTTAGCCTGAAAAGGATTGTAATTCTCAAAAGACTTGTTTCTACAAATGGGGGCAACTCACGAACTGTATTGGTAAACTTCTACAAACAATACTTAAGGCCAAATTTGGAGTATATAGTTGCTTTTGTTGCTTTTGACCATACCATTAAAAAAAACTTGTTCAAATTGGAAACAATCCAGAACATGGTACTCCAAATGGCTTTTGGCTTGTACTCACACAATTGTGCTGCCTAATAAAGAACAATGTTGGCATAATGCATTATTTATTATTTTTTTTTGGTTTTAGACCAGGGCACTTCGTATCAAAGGAGTTGTTGTAGAAACTCTGAAAAGGACTCATTTGATTGAAAATTTGAGTGGCTTGTGCCCTTTTTAATAGTCGAAAGTGATTGGAAGGCAACTAACACCCCTTCCGTGCCCACCATTTTCCCAAACACATCCAATCAAAACTTTGAGATCAGCATTTTGTTCAGCATAGTTGATATCCAGATAGAAATTATGTTTTCGAGGAGGACTAGTGCCCTAGTGCCAAAGGGCTAGAGCCCTTTTAAATAGTCAAAAGTGATTGGAGGGCAACTAACCCCCCTTTCATGCCCACCTTTTCCCCAAATAAATCCGATATAAATTTTGAGATGGCCATTTTGTTAAACATAGTTGAAAGGGTATTAGGTCTTCTGGAAATTAGGTCTTTGAGGATGACTCCCCCCCCCACAACCCTCAGGGACCGGGTGGTACGTTACGCCATGGGGTCATATACGGTTTATATAGAAAGCATTGTTATAGAAACTTCAAAAGGGGCTTTGACTGGAAATCGAAATGACTACTACCCTTTTTAATAGTTGAAAGTGATTGGAAGGCAAATAACACCTCTTCCATGACCACCATTTATCCAAACATATCGAATCAAATTTTTAGATAGCTAATTTGTTCAAAGTTGTTGAAAGGTCCGGAAATTAAATCGTTGAGAATGCCACCCCCCCTACAGCCTTCAGGGTAATGGTTGTAAGTTACGCCTGCGGGTACATTAGGTTTCTATTGAAAGCTTTGTCATAGAAACTTGAAAAAGGGCTCATTCGATTGGAAATTCAAAGGGCTAGCCCTTTTTAATAGTCAAAAGTGATTTGAGGGCAACTAACCCCCCTCTCACACTAGCCTTTTCCCCAACCACACCCAATCAAAATTTTTAGAGAGCCATTTTGTTCAACGTAGTTAAAAGTTTTAGAAATTAGGTCTTTGAGGATGATAACCCCGTCAGAGCCCTCAGGGCAAAGGTGGTAACTTATGCCCTGGGGGCATATAAGGTTTTTATAGATAATGATGTTGTAGAAACTTCAAAAAGGGGTCATTCCATTTGAAATTAGAAGGGTTTGAGCCCTGTTTAATATTGAAAAGTGATTGGAGGATAATTAACACCCCTCTCACACCCATCATTTCCCCAAACACATCCAATCAAAATTTTGAGAGAGCCATTTTGTTTGACATAGTTAAAAAGTCCAGGAATTATGTTTTTGAGGATAACACTCTCCCAACAGCTCTTAGTGCAATGGGCTAGTGCCCTTTTTAATAGTCGAAAGTGATGGGAGGGCAAGTAACCCCCCTCTCACGCTTACCATTTCCCCAAACACATCCAATCAAAATTTAGAGACAACCATTTTGTTCAACGTAAATGTAAGGTCCAGAAATTATGTCTTTGAGGATGACAACCCCCTCTCAGCCATCACGGCAAGGGTTGTGTTGTGCCATGGGGCATATAAGGAGTTTATAGATAGTGCTGTCGTAGAGAATTCAAAAAAGTCTCAGTCGAGTGGAAACTGAACGGGCGAGTGACCTTTTTAATAGTTGGAAGTGATTGCAGGGCAACTAACCCCCACTCTCACGCCCCCCCCTTCCCCAACAACATCCAATCAAAATTTTGAGACAGAAATTTTGTTCAACTTAGATGAAAGTTCTGGAAATTAGGTCTTTGAGGATGACGACCCCCTCCCCCCAGCCCTCAGGGCAATGGTTCAAGTTATGCCCTGGGGGCATATAAGGTTTTATTGAAAGGGTTGTTGTAGAAACTTCAAAATAGCTCATTCCATTGGAAAGTAAAAGGGCCAGTGCCTTTTTTAATAGTTTAAAGTGATTGCAGAGCAACTAACGCTCCTATCACGAACACCATTTCCCCAAACACATCCAACCAAAATTTTGAGATATCTATTTTTTTTAACGTAGTTGAAAGTTCTGGAAATTAGGTCTTTGATGATGACAACCCCCTCACAACCCTCTGGGCAAGGGTTGTAATTTATGCCCTAGGGGAAGATAGTAGAAAGCTAGGGGGCTTATAGAAAGCATTGCCATAGAAACTCAAAAAGTGCTCATTTGATTGGAAATTGAAAGGGCTAGGGCCCTTTTTAATAGTCAAAAGTGATTGGAAGGCTTGACATTTTTATAGTAAAGATCAATTTGGGTACAATGTGTTATTATTACTATTTTTTTTAGACCAGGGCAGTTTGTATCGAAGGAGTTGTCATAAGAACTTCGAAAAGGGCTCATTCGATTGAAAATAGAAAGGGCTATTGCCCTTTTAATAGTTGAAAGTGATTGGAGGGCAACTAATCCCCCTCCCACGCCCATCCTCCTATTTGCCCATTATGTTTAAAAACTAAATGTTGCCTTAAGATCAAATCAAAATGCTTGGTGTTAATGCTAATTCTCAATAAGGCATCTCAGGAGTATCCCAAGAATGACTGAGGGTATTATGTTCAAACTTTTGGGGCTACTTTTGCTCTTAAAATTTAACCAAATCAAAATAGCATAAGTGTATCCAAGCTATCAAAGAAAGTTAACAGATTTTTTGTGCGGATGGTATCAAGTTTCTATTTTAGGTCAACTAGAGGAGGTATGAAACTAAATTAAACGCCGCTACTATTTGTGTCAAGATTTTTAAAAGGGTGAATTTTGTTACATATTGCTGAAAATTTTTCTCCAGCATACAAATAGCAGACCAAACTATAAAGTAAACTATATATTATATTCTGGCCTTGTGAAGGCACAGGGGTTTTGAGCCCTTCTCATGTCAATTTCTGCTCATTTTTAGTTTGACTCGGTTATTTATTGTAATATCTGTTCCTTTTGGGTTTCATTTATTTATCGATGCTGATTTGTGGTAGTTTCACACTTGGTAGATTATTTTATTTTATTTTTGCTCATTATTGGTTTAATTTAGTTCTTTACTTTTCTTTGAAAAACTTATTTTGTTAAAAAGATTTTTTAATTAATACAGAAACAAAAGCAGCACATTACACATAAATTAATTAAGGCTGAACCTTTAAGAAAAAAAAACTACAGATTTCAAAGATCATCTACATACTTATAGTCAAGTAGTGAACAAACCCACCACAGCAGCAATAATCCTACACACCTCTCTGACCATTAAAAAGCCTCTTTCACTGGACTCTTCAGTTTTGACAGCTGAATTAGCAGCAATAGTTGATTTGCTGGAGGTGGTAAAAAAATATACCTTCCCATTTATATAAAGTAGCATATTTCTCAGATTCTCAGACAGCTCTCGAACTAATTAAAACTTTAACCCGGAACACAAAGGACACCTGATTTGCAGAGTTTCAAATGTTTTAATTTTCAAAGAATCTGAAAATATTCAAACCTACTTCAAAAAAAAAAGCTTAGCAGTAGACTGAGGCGAGAAGAATAGAGATGGAGGCAACATACTGACCTAAATTGTAGGCTTTGCGTTTTGACCAAAGAAACCTTGCAACACCTCCTCTTCAAATCCACAGCAAGTACTACTGGAATTTATGAACTGCATGTCTTATTGCAAAATTATAAACTTCCACCAGACATTAAGAAGACTATGGATGCAGCCTTACCAGCTTCCATTGAAAAGGTGTTTTACAGAGAGGCAATTGGTATCTTAAAGAATCTAGATGTGCTTTGAGGGATTTATCTTGTACTGGTTAACTCGTAAAGTTGATTTTGTACCTTTTGCAGAAGAGAGTTTGAGCAAGAAGGAAGAGCCGTATTGGTACCAGCTGGCATATGAGCCTTAACCTTTCAAAACCCAAGGTCAAATATATGCCACTTAAGCCCAACGGGGGGTACAACTGCAACCCATTTGTTTTCACAGTTACCTTGTTCGAAAGCTAAATTTTGTTAATATGTCTACTATCTAGTAGTAGCATAGTATTTGTAGGCATGAACATATAATGAGTCGGAGGTAATAGGCTTGAAACTGTCTGTGCTGGATTTTGACTCTTGTTGATAGAAGAGCATCGCCAAGTGCTGAAAACCTTGTTGTGACCAAGATGGGCCCAGGATTGCACAAAGCCTCCATTCATGGAGGTCCCAGGGACTTCTGGTGTAGACTTGAGAAGATATGTGATCCCCGTCCTGCACTGGTATCCGGGATCATTGCTTTTCCTGAGGCGAAAATAATTTCAATGATTTAAAGAACATAAAAATTGGAACTTGGAATGTTACAACGTTAAAAAATTACTATCGTATCGACATTTTGACTGATGAATCCAGACGATTTGAACTGGATTTATTAGGAGTTTCAGAAACTCATATCCCAGGGGTAGGAATCATGAAATTAGGTATATAGAATTTGTTTACTCAGGCAGGAAGGATGGGGCATATAGACAGGGAGTAGGGCTTATGATGAATAAGGAAGCTGCTAAGTCTTGTCTAGGCTGGGAAGGTATTAATAATAGAATACTTATTGCTCTTTGTATGGCTATAAAGTTCAGGGTATCAGTTATAATAGCATATGCCCTTATAGAACCGACTAACAGATATACTAGTGACGCAGATGAATTTTACTTACAGTTACAGGAGCAAATATACAGGGTCCCAGGTAGAAATATGATATTATTACTGGGAGATTTTAATGCCCAGGTTGGTAGAAATAGAGATAGATGGCATCCCAGCCTAGGTAAATTTGGTGTAGGAAAAGAAAACAGTAATGGATACAGACTTTTGCAATTTTGTAGGTATAACAATCACATGGTGTTTGGTCATAAAATGGCTCATAAGTTAAGATGGTATTCACGTGATGGTAAGACAGCAAACCTTATTGATTATGTTATAGTAAACCAAAGACTGGCAGGATCAATACAAGATGCTAGGGTATAAAGGAGTGATATTATCGATGTTAAAAGTAAACATCCCCATCTAGTAGTGTCACGGGTTCATTTAAAGCCTAAATTTTGGATGGGTAACTACCTTCCGGGAAGTTATGATGTCGGTAGACACCAGGATGAGAACTTGAGAGAAACTTTCCAGGAACAGTTGAAAACTATACTCGAGAGTTCGAAATTTGGTAATGTGGAAGATGGTTGGAATAATTTTAGAAAAATAATTTGTGAAGTTGCTTAAGGTGTATTAGGGAAGAAAGCTAGAACCGCAGCTAAGAATATTAGTGAAAAAACTTTATGTTTAATAGAAAGGAGAAAGGACTTGTACAAGAATTATCTGAGTGATAGATCGTATGAAAACAAAAGAAATGTAAAGAATGTGGAGAAAGCATTAAAATGTGAATTAAGTAGCTGTAAAGTGGCTGCCATGGATATAACTTCCGAAGATCTGGAAGATGCAGCCAGACGGCATAATAGTAAAATATCGTGTTGGCACGTTAACAAATTGAGAGGGAGTAGTCAATCCGGACTTGTCCCAGTTAAAGATAGGAATGGGGTCGCAATTAGCGATAAGGAAAAAACTAAAGCGAGATGGGCCGAAAATTTTGAGATCTTGCTTAACCTAGATAGAGTTGCAGGAAAACATATAGAGGAAAATGAAAAAGTTTGTGATACCTTGGATGTGAAGGAAGATTTGTTTTGTGAGGAGGAATTAGCAACAGTACTAAAAGGATTAAAGAATAATAAGGCTACAGGTGCTGATAGGGTGATAAATGAGTTTCTTAAATATGGTGGCTCTGAGGTTAGAAATAAGTTATTGAAGATTATGAATATGATTTTTGAAAAAGGGGAAGTACCTAACGATTTTAGGAAAACCTTAATTAAGCCACTTTATAAGAAAAGTGATAAAAGTGAGTGTGGTAATTATCGAGGCATTATTTTGGTCCCTGTAGGTAGCAAATTACTTAGTAATATGATACTTTTTAGACTGAGAGATGCCATAGACAAAGTTTTAAGAGAAGAGCAGTGCGGTTTTAGAAAAGGTAGAGGATGTTTCGACCAAATTTTCACTCTTTGGCTAATAATTGAGAAGTGCCTGAGCTTTCAAACACCTTTGGTCCTCAGTTTTATAGATTATGAGCAAGCGTTCGATTCTGTTGATAGAAGAGCTTTAGTAAAGGTTTTATCCTTGTATGGTATACCAGACAAATACATTAAAGTGATTAGTGCTATTTACAAGAATAACACTGCTGCGGTTAAAGTAGGAAATGAGGCTAGGAGCTGGTTTCGCTTTAATTCGGGAGTTGAGCTTGGTTATGTTTTGTCCCCTTTTGTATGGATTATTTTGATGGATTTTGTCTTAAGGACCACAGGAAAGGCAATGGGAGACCACGGAATCAAATGGGGAGGAAAAGGTCTCCTGGGCCTGGATTATGCTGATGATTTAAGCATCCTAGATGAAAGGTTGAGCAAAATGAATGAAGTTTTAGAGGTTTTGCGAGTTCAGGGTGCTAGAATTGGTTTGAAAATTAATGTTAGGACGACTAAATTGCTAAGGCTAGGAATAAGTGAAGATGAAAAGGTGACGTTGGGTAATGAAAAGATTGATCAGGTGGGCAGCTTCACTTACCTTGGTAGTATTATTAGTAAAGATGGTGGGAGCAGTGAAGATGTTAAAAATAGAATAAGTCAAGGCTTAGGGTGTCTTTTCTCAGTTAAAAAAAAGTCTGGAAGAATAGGAAGATAATTCTTTAAACTAAGATTAGAATATTAGAAGCTAAAGTGATGACAGTGGTCAAACGTGGCTCTGAAACATGGACGCTCTAAAAAGTGGATGAAGATTCGCTAGATGCTTTCCAGAGAAATTGCTTAAGGATTGTTCTGGGTACCCGGCTGACTGACCGTATTTCAAACAATAGGCTATACAAAAAATGTGGTTCAATACCGCTCTCTAGGGCTATATTGAAAGAAAGGTTGAGGTGGTTAGGGCACGTTGTGCGGATGAAGGATGACAGATTGCCGAATATTGTTCTTTTCGGCCAACCATCTAGGGCTAAACGGAAAGAAGGTCGTCCCCTTCTGGGGTGGGAGGACGTCATAAAGAAAGATTTAAAGGAAATGGGAACTTCGTGGGTGGGTGTAAAAAGGGAGGCTTTGAATAGACTGGGGTGGAGGAGGAGCGTGCGTAGCTGTGTTGGCCTCAGGTAACTTGGTGCTGCGGTGAGTTGTTAGTAGTAGTAGTAGTAAATGCTGATACACCCTTTACAGTTTTGCATCTATCTCTCTGTGTTCTGCCTATCTCTCTGTGATGACGCCCTTGACATCGCCTTTGGGTGAGGAACCTGACGTTAAATGCTCATTGATTGATTGATATAGTGTAAATAGCTATATACACACTAAATAGAGCCTACATGTAAATGACTAGGTTAGTACTGTGGGTATAATTATCTTCCACTGTCTACTACTAGAAATCAAGCGACCTGCAAGCAAGAGCACCACTGTCTACTACTAGAAATCAGTGACATGCCGTCAAGAGCACAAGGGCCTACAGTTGTAGGCCTCTAGGCTAGCGGTCTGACTATAGCTACAACCTTCTAAGCCTGCAACCTGAATAGAGTGATAACACGTGAGGACAAGGATGTATGTTTGGACGCTCCTAACCAACAATGTCTAATACAGTCAAAATATAATATCCACTCTTACCGGCCTATAAGGACTGGAACCTGTATTTTTCTTATGTCCACTGGAAGCAGCCCAAGGACCGGTCTAGGTTATAACTATATGTATCCAGTGCGTAATTATAAATAAATAAAAGTCCTAAAAGGAATTTGACTTATCTCCAAAAAACAGTACCAAAAATAACAAAAATTACACCCTGAGGAAAATTTGTACCCCCCCCCCTTGGGCCATGAAGGGTTAAACTGTAGGGACAAGGCAGCTCAAGTGCTTGCACTTCTCTGAAGCTGATAAAATTGAATAGTATTATGTTTTATATGAATAGTGTTACAGCTATGGAATTGTGCAGTGGGAAGCCAAAAGGAGTCTGTTCACAATTCCAGGTATTTTTTAAGAAGTAGAAGATAAACAGGAAACTTACAGCCTTCACCTTGAACAATAAGAAATATAATATGTTATTTTCCAATGGGTTCAAAACCCTCTTTCTTTGTTGCTAGCCGGGCACTGAAACATTGCAGAGTTGTTTAAGAGTTTGTTTAAAAGCTAATTTTATGTGTAGCCTAACTAGTTTTTTAACTTTACATCATAGTCTAAAAAGTTAAGCTACCCTTTGGGGTTCAAAATAGAATTTGCCTCAAGAGCAATTACTATATTTGGAAGGAACATAAAGAAGATATTAAATGATGTATTTGCTTTCTTTGTAGCTAAATTTGATCAAAAATAATATATATATATATATATATTTATACAGCTATTATAAAAGTAAAACCGTTGAATATAGGTCTTCTACTAAGATGAGGCACAATAAAAGGATGCAGTTGCTGAATAGCTGCTCTCTCAAAGGAGGGATGCTAGAACACAAACAGAGGGATTTTAAATTACCAATTTTGTGGGTTTTTATTCATGGTTTAATTTGTGTTTGTGACAATCCATCCTAACTTTCGTTACGGTGCAATACCACAAAATGACTTATTTTGGAAAGGAGCATAAATTAAGAATTTAATGGCTTTACAGAATTTACTTCTTATTGTAAATAAAAATGATGTAAGCATAGTCTTGTTACAAAAATGATTGAAAAATACAGTAAAAAAACATAAATGTTACATTACCATAGACACAGCTGATCCTAGGGTTGGTAGTGTGCAAGGCAATATTAATTACATCCACCCCCTCCACATTTAAATATGCACAAAAAAGGCCAAGTCAAAGTAGGCAACTCCTTGCTGTAGTATTCATAGCTCCAGTTATCCCCCCCCCTCTAGGAACAGCTCTGACAATAGGCCTATTACATTACAAAATAACAACAATCAAAAAGAGACTAACTTTATTTTTATTCTGAGCAACAAAGCCATAGTTAGTACATTTCCATAGACATGGATAGTTACAAACAACAATAGTCCTTCTTAGAACAGTATATAGAGCAAACTTTGCAATTAAGAAAAAAGTCAATGAACAAAGTAAACAAGAGTTGGTTATCTGAGTATTGATTGGAGCCACAAGGAATAAATTCTATAGACTTATAATATTATAAAAACAAATAGGTACATCAGGATTAACACAAAGAAATTCTTAGCAGTTCCCTTAGAGGGCACTAAGTAAAGGAAATCATACTAACATTATATTCATTGTGGTTTGCCTTTTGTAAAAAGAAGTTCTAACCAAAGCTATTTTAAAAGCTGTAATATTGTTTGTAGAAACAGGATGGTTTGGCAACATGTCCCATAATTTAGCCTTTTTCGCCAGATTTCAGATAGCTATTAACATATTATGTATAGAATTCCCTAGCCCAAGAACTAAGAAAAGGGTAGACATAATAGCTTGGCAATAATTTCTTAGAATATGGTAACAGCCCTGGATTTATTCTTATGAGTTTCTTTCACCTGAATCAACTTCTATCCAAGAAAAGAAAGAAGCTTTTATAAAATATAGATTTTGAGAAACATTACACCAACAAATCTAGTTACTTTGATTCAGTGTATTTAATTTTTGTTTTTTTTAGAAACCAAGTGTACAATCAATTCTCCAGAAGGAAAACATAAAATTGTGAAAACCACTTTAAAAAAATTTATGAAATACTAATATCATTCCTTAAAAGTGCTTCACATTGCTTTACCCTCTCCCAATGGTGAAATACAAGGGTGATCTGAAAAGTTTCCAACCTCAATGTGAAGATGGCAGAACTTGTCAATAAAAGTCAGGGAATGTAGTTGTGCATCGTTCGACTGCAATATGTTAAAGTTTCAGCCTTTTTGGACTTGTTGTTTTTATTTGACAGTCGTTTGAGTGAGTTGATGTGACTCTTTTGTGTAAAAATGGAAAAATTTGAGTATCGAGCTGTTATAAAATATTCGTTTTTGAAAGGAAATATACCTATGTAAATCAAGGATGAATTAGACTTTGTGTATGGGGAATCTTCACAGTCATTTACCACAATGAAATTTTAGGAAGATGAACTTAAACGTGGCCATAAGAGCTTAGAAGATGATAAACATTCAGGACGCCCAACAACTATAAGTTGTCTGCAGTTGGTGCCGCGTTTGCTAATGTTGGACCAAAAACGTGTTTGACTAAACATTTTCTATGTTCTGTTGGTGTAGTTTAGGTGCAATAAATCAGAGTTTTGGCGCCAATTAATTACTGTAGATGAAACTTGGACGAACCATTATGTGCCTGAAGCAAAAGTACAGATAAAACAGGGCACTGTAAAGGGGAAACGGGCTTCTAAAAGGGCAAAATCTTTTTTTCATTTGGGAAAGTCATGGCAACTGATTTTTGGGATAGTCATGAGATATCCTCATAGATTTTCTTCAATAAGGAAAAACCATTACACAAGATTACTATGCAGCTTTACTCTACAAACTGAAGGAAGAAATTGCGGATAAATGGCCACATTTTCAGAAAAAAAAATCCTGTTTTACTAAGACAACGCCCTATCTCACACCTCAACAGTTGCCATGGCAAAAATCCATTAAGGACGGTTGGAAATGTTTGAACATCCACCTTATTCTCCAGATCTAGGCCAAAGCGATTTCTTCGTGCTCCTTCAACTCAAAAATGCGCTCGGAGGACAAAGATTTTTGTCAAATTAGGAGGCACTCCCCTTCATGAACAGTTGTGTAGCGAGACGAATTTTGGAGGCTCTTTCGACGGATTAAACAGACGTGATCATTGCTAGGAGAAGTGTATTGTCACAATGTAGAAAAATAAAAATAAATTTTAAGATAAAAATTCTTTTATCCATGTTAGGTCAGAAACTTTTTAGACCACCTTTGTATATAGCCAAAACTAAATATTTCCCGTGTGTTTTTTCAGTTTTTCAAGCATTTTTCAAGCATTTTTCTATTCATTTCAAGCAAAGAGAAAAAAAATCCTGCAAATTTCAAGCCAACTTGAGACCCAAGACGGGACTTTATCTTTTTATCCAATGAAGTTTAGCAATAAAATGGCTATCTTAAAAATTTTGTCAAGTCATATGAGCCTTTTTACAAATTTCTAGTACCGTCTTTTTATAGATAAATTGGCCAAGGGAAAAATATAAATGAATGGAAAATACACAAAAGCTATTTAGCTCTTTAATGAAAAGCACAAAGTGGATTGAATATATTGCAAGTACTAACACTGCTTGTTTTGCTATTGTATATTTGCTATTATATATAAAAAAAATTATGTGACATTTTCAAATATGGGTGGTGCGAGACTTACATCACGAGAGCTTATTGTCCAAGTTAGTTCCACAAAAAAATTAAATTGCACAGTGCCTACACTTTTTTTCGTCTAATATATACCATTTTAGGTTATAAGCACATTCTATGAATACCTTAGCTTCAGAGATGTAGAAGCCGCCAGTCAGACTTGTAAACGTTGGTATGGAGCATTTATCAACAGTCGTAAGATTTATAACAATGTTGACTTTGTAATCCATCGAAAACATAGTCAGGCTCTTGATGCTTTGTCAAAACATCCTAGTCGCTGCAAAAGGATTACAATTGAGGTAACGTATTTTAATTAAATTTTTACTTATAGGTTTCTCACAGATAGTGAAGGGTAATGATGGAGTAATCCCCTTTGTGGATTGGCCTGCAGGTTTCCTCTGCCATGTGAGGTATTGCTCACTCCGTGAAAAATATTTAAACTTTAGTTTTTTGGGGTTGAAGGGGCAAAAAAAGATGCCTAGGTTACGTAGGTTACGTAGGTTTTTATAGATGAAATCATACTGTATTATTTATTTTGAGTTAGGATTGGTTTTAAAAGCCTTCTTACCTATTAAAAATAACTGAATCTACAGCTGATTCTTTTTTTAAGAGAATTTCATTAAATAATGATGACAAAAGACCAATTTGAAAACAAAGTTTGTTGATGAAAGTTATGAGTAATGTTGAAATCAAACAGTTTGTGGTAATGAACTATAAGGAAGGAGTGAGCCGGCTCAATGGTAACCAAAATTCTAAAAAACGGAATTTTGATACCAATAAATACATGAAAAGAATTGGATGTTTATCTTGATTTCAAATATATAAAGTTTATCAAGTTTAGTCTTATCCATCAAAAGTTATGAGCCTGCGAAAATTTGCATTTTTTTTCAAAATAAGGGGAAAACACCCTTTAAAAGTCATGGAATCGTAATAAAAATCACACCATCAAATCCACCGTATCAGAGAACCCTTATGTAGAAATTTCAAGCTCCTGTCTGCAAAAATGTGGAATTTTGTATTTTTTTGCCAGAAGAAAGATCACGGATACGTGTTTATTTGTTGTTGTTTTTTTTCCTTTTCCCCAGGGGTGATCGTATCGACCCAGTGGTCATAGAATATTGTGACAGGGCTCATTCGAACAGAAATTAAAAGCTATAGTGCCCTTTTTAGGTGACCAAAAAAAATTGTAGGGCAGCTAGGAGGACAGTTTAAATGGGAGGATCTTTCTATGGAGGAGTTTCTCATGGGGGAAGGGAACTTTACATGAAGGGGGTGCCGTATTTCCCAGCATTATTCAAAAAACGATCAGAAATTAAATTTAAAAGTACAAGTTTTTTCAAGTGAAAGTAAGGAGCAACATTAAAACTTAAAAAGAACAGAAATTATTACGTATATTAGGGGGTTCGTCCTGTCGTAAATATCTCGATCTTTACAGATCTTTACACTAAAGTTTTTTTTTGTTCTTTCAAAATAGCTATTTAGTCTAACTAAACGGTCTGTGTGAGTGTAGTGTAAAAAGATAATGGGACGAATCTACTCATATACGTAATAATTTCTGATAATCAAACCGAACAGAAATTATTCTGTATATGAAGGGTTGCCTCATCTTCAATACCTGGCTGTTTATGCTTTATTTTGATTGTTTTTTCCATTTTTTAAGAACGGCTACTGAAACACAAGGGCCGTATAATTAGAATAGAAAGCCTTGTTAAAAGTCCTAACAGCTATAGCTTAAAGAGCAAGGTATTGAGGAGAGAGCAACTCTTCATATATGGAATAGTTCCCCTCCTCATAATCCCTCAATTTACTATAATATTTTTTTTTTTATTTTGTCCAAATTTATTAAAAACGACTCCAAAAACACAAGGGTCACTTAATTAGACTATTAAGAACATTGCTTAAGTAATAAATAACAATTTAGAGTGAAAAGTGAGGTGTTTAGGAGGGGGCAGCACCCTTCATATACCAGAAAGGGCTATGAGTTGTGGAATTTGCCCGTATTGTTTACACGCAGGATTAATATCATTAAGTATAATTACGTTCTGTAACATTAGTATAGGTACATTAAGTACTTAAGTACTTTAATACGCATATGATTTGGTTCACCCCTTAGTCATAACCTCGCTCTTTACGCTAATTTTTTCGTGCTTTCATCAGAGCTATTTATTGTAATTAATGGTCTTTGTGATTAAGGGGTCATTTTTACGGAACTGGAACAAAATTTGAACCTAAGCGTAAAGAGCGTGGTATTGACTAGCGGGGAATCCTCCAATATACGTAATACAAATTCACGAATATAGATGTTCGTTATGTAAGCTAATCCGTAAGTTTCGTCATATCAAAATTTCGAGAAAGCCATTTAGCCAAAAAAAAAGTAAAATTAATATGCAAACATCGTTTTAATTATTCATGTACGGTGAGCCTAAGTCAAAGCTGCATTACTTCAAAAACGTTCAGCATTTAAATAAAAAAACAAGTTTTTATTTTTAACTAAAAGCAAGGAGCGACATTAAAACTTAAAACGAACAGATATTATTCAGTATATGAAAGGGACTGTCCCCTCCTCAATGCCTCGCTCTTGAAGCAAAAGTTTTACTCTGTCTCAAAACTATTTTTTTTTAAATAGAAAAAATATATAGCGTAAAGCGAGGCGTTGCCGCGGGTACAGCCCCTTCCATATACTTAATAATTTTTGTTCGTTTTAAGTTTTATTGTCGCTGCTTAATTTCAGTTAAAAAAAAATTTTCACTTTTTTACTTAATTTTTAAAACAAACATGAGTTGCTGCCTTGCTGTTTATGTGACATATTTTTGAAGAACTGTTTCAAATAAACCAGCTCTTGATTTTTTTTCCATGTTTGTAGAAATTTGAAAATATAGCACTTGACTTAAAACTGAGCTTGCTTGTTTAAGAGGATTAAAATTGTATAGGAAAATTCATTGGTTGCAGGGCTTGTTTATGACTTAGTTCTTTAATTTCTGCAGGTTATGTAAGAATTTTTTTGCTCCTATTTTGTCTTGTTGTAAATTCAGATTTCTAAAAACTTAGGAAAATATCAAGTTAGTTTATTTGAAACAGCTTTTAAAAAATTTTGTTGGATTAACTACTAAGCAGTAATTTTTAACTGTTGCAACTTTCAAATTTACTCTTGCTTTCATCAGAAAAACTTTGTTTAAAATTTTGTTCTCGTTAAAAAAAGAAAAAGAACAGCACAAAGTTAACCATTATAAAAAGATCCTTTTCCACCTGACAAGACATTTTCGCTGCTCTACAAAGCCTTATATAAGCATAGTTTGTTTTACAGTTTGTGCTGTTTCCAATCCTCCATTTTTTACATGCTAGAAGCTTAATACAATAAGATAGACTAACCTTGACCTCTAAGCTATAACATCACTCGATCATTTTGATGTTGTTTTAATTATAAATCTATAAGACGCTATTTGGATTTATCAGTAGTTTTGAACTGAGCCTTTAAAAGTCTGTTTGACGTTGCGGTTGCATGCTAGCTTCAGTTGCGTCAATTGGTAGGGAAGGGGTGCATGTGCCTTCTCCCTACCTAAGTTTCAAAAAGTTTGTTTTTGGAGTATTGTGATCACAAAATAAAGTTTTTTCTTAGTAACAACAAGTTTGCATACATCCAGATATCAAAAATGCATCTACTAACACACATCTTCTCATTTCCTATCTCCTCACCTAAAATAAGGTTAGCTTAGATGCTGGTAAATCCCACTCTAAGGGCTTTTGAGCATGATGGTCAGGATGGTATCTGATTTATTCTTCCTGCCACATCTACTTTACGCGAAACACCCAAAGCACATATTTTTGGTGCCATATGGGACTTTAGGATGGCATTATCCAATCGTTAAGACTAATTTTTAAAATAATATGTAACTCATATACAATTTTTTAAAATAATCTTTTAAATAGCTATCTATGATGTTCCAGTATCCCGCGAGCAGTAAAATAAAAAATAGGGCACGTCAGTGCCCTCAAAAAGTGATATTCATGCAGAAATGTAATTTTTAATTACTGGGAGACTGTAATTTACCTATATTAAGTTTTGGACTATAGTATTTCTAATAGCGTACTTTTCATCCCAATCTGACATTTTTTGAGGGGTTTTATGTGTTCAGTATTCCTGTGAAGTTGTTTTCAAACTAACTTTTAGTATCAGAGGCAACGCTATAGTGTTGCTTATAGTAAAGGCCGTACGGCTCTTATGTTTTATTATTTATTTATTTATTTATTTTTTTTTTCTAGAGGCACTTCATATGGAAGGAGTCGTCGTAGAAACTTCAAAGGGGGCTCATTCGATTGAGAATCGAGAGTTATAATGCCCTTTACAATCGTCATAATTGATTGGAGGGCCACTAGCCCCCCCCCCACGTCCATCCTTCCCCCAGACACCTCCACTCCAAATTTTGAGATAGTCATTTTGTTCAGCATAGTTGATTTCCAGATATAAAATATATTTTTGAGGAAGAACTCCCCCACTGCCCTCAGGGCAAGGGTTTTAAGTTATGGCCTGGAGGAATAAAAGGTTTTTTATAGAAGGTGTTGTCGTAGAAACTTTAAAAAGTACTCATTTAACTTGAAATTCAAAGGGATCGTGCCCTTTTTAAGAATTGAAAGTGATTGGAGTGCAACTAGCCCCTCCCCTGCGCCCCTCAATCCCCCAAACACCACCCAACAAAATTTGGTGATCGACATTTTGTTAAGTGTAGTTCATTTACAGATAGAAAATATGTTTTCGATGAGGACACTCCCCCGCAACCCCTAGGGCAGTGGTTTTAAGTTATACCCTGGGGGCATATTAGGTTTTTATAGAAGGTGTTGTCGTAGAAACTTTAAAAAAAGCTCGTTCGGTTGGAAATTCAAAGAGCTAGTGCCCACTTTCATAATTGAACGTTATTGTACGGCAACTAGCCCCCCTCCCACGTCCATCAGTCCCCCAAACCCCTCCACTCAAAAATTTGAGTTAGCCATTTTGTTCAGCGTTGTTGATTTTCTGAGAGAAATTATTTTATTGATGATGACACTCCCTCACAACCCTCAAGTTAAGGGTTTTACGTTATACCCTGGGGGCATGTAAGGTTTTTTATAGAACGCGCTGTCGTAGAAACTTCAAAAAAGTTCATTTGATTGGAAATTCAAAGGGTTAGTGCCCTTTTTAATAGTCAAATGTGCTTTGAGGGCAACTAACCCCCATCTCACGCCACCTTGTCACCAAACACATCCAATCAAAATTTTGAGACATCCATTTTATTAAACGTAGTTTTAAGTTCTGGAAATTAGGTCTTTGAGGATGACAACTCCCCCACTGTTCTCAGGGCAAGGGTTATAATTTAATGATTCTCCAAAACCTTCCAATTATTTCTTATGGAAGGGCTGCTCGTATAAACTTTAGAGAAGGCTCAGTTGTTTGGACCTTTAAAGTTATTGTTTAATTTTTAATATTCAAAATAGCTTGGAGGGCAACGAGTCCCCCCCCCTTCTTCACCCCCTAAAAAAAACAGAAAAAAATTTTGTGATATACATTTTTTTAAAATATTTAAAAGGTCTGATAACAAAAATCCGGGGTAGACCCACCCCCCCAGGGCCCGGGGTAGGCGTTGTAAGTTATGACCTGGGGGCATATAATCAATCAAGCACTTAATGCAAACAAAAAACCAATAGATATGAATTTAAATTAATAAATACATTTCTGCTGGGTGGAATTTAACGGGGGGGAATCATCATCAGTAAAATAAACTGGTATTTGAGGGGGGAGGAAGGTTCAAGGGGGGGGTTTTCCAAACGTTAAGGATTCAGGGAGGGGACGACTAAACCCATTCGATAATATTCTAAATTTTATGTCTGAAAGTAACGGGAATAAAGAATCAACGGAAATGTCAGATAGCACTTCAGGTTAATTTAGACGATTTTGTTCGTGTCTCTTGAAAAAAAGTCATTTTCAAAGGACAGATTATTTTCATTTGTATTAATTTCTCTGTGCCTGCTCAATTAGGTATTTGATGGGGAGGACTTCCCCCCACCACTGTCTACGCTAAGGTTTTAGTTTTTATCTCAAGGCTTAAAAATTAACGTAATGCGATAAAAGTATAACTCAAAATAACATATATAGAAGAAGATATGCACAACACGGAACAATTAATCAAAAGTGCATATTATGAGTTGAGGGTCACCCAAATGATGGGCCAGGGGGCTCACCATTCCAAATCTATGAAATCAATCCTTCAATAACTGAAAATATAAAGTATTTTTGAGTATTTTAACGTCTTCCACAACTCAAACTGTCCAACATTCTACAACTCAATGAGTTTGTCTAATCTCCTAAATCGGGAACTGAGGTTATCAGTGTAGTTCCGCCCCGTATTTGCTGCGTCTCCAACTTCACCCCCCGCCCCCCCTCTCCTACTTTCTATGCTAAAGTTTTCTTCTTTATGCCAACTACGCCGCCCCCACCCAAAGACTTTAATAAGGTAAAGTTTTTTATGGGAAGAACACATAGTAAATCTTGTATAATTATCCAATGATAAGTTTAAAATACATACTCTGTGATAGCTGCAAAATTGCTTTGGCACACAAAATCCTATCAATGTCAATTCCAACCAGTCATGATCCCTTTGTGTCAGCAAGTGAAATTGTCAAAACACCCTTATTGGAGCTATTTTTTCAATCCATTCATTGTTTTCAATCGCTGTCCACAAGTTATGCAAGCTGTCTATAGTTAGCCTAAAACCTACTGCGTCATTGGCGCTTTACTGAGAACGAATTATATTACAAATGTTTTCTTTTGTATTTAATATTGAAAATAAATATTAAAATTACAGTAAAATTTTGAACTGATGAGCTTTCAGTTTAATTTATTAGTTCTTTCCAAGATTGGTCAAGAAAAATGTAATTTCACTACAAACCAAATTTGGATACTGCCCCCTTCTTTAACTGTAAAAACCTAAAACCTTCTGCGTCATTAGCGCTTCACTGAAAACGAATTACTCGTATATTACAAATTTATTCTTTTCCAGTTCTTACAGCATTGAAAATGAAAATAAAAATTACAGTGAAAAAAAAATCTTGAACTGATGGATCTTTCAACAATTTATATCATTGTATATCTAATATTGAATTTGATTTTGTTTATACTTTCCAAGACTGTTCAAGACTCATATAGTTTCCAGTAAGGTGCCAATGACGCAGTAGGTTTTAGGCTTCTGCAGTGAGGCGATACCCAAACTCTGGTTTGTAGTTATTTTTATTCGATTCAAACTTGATTTACATATTCAATTTAAGTTTCACTCGTTTCAAGATTTATTTATTCATTTACATTAATATATATTGTATGTTTGTTCGCATTGATTGTTTATTTAATTTCTGTTCGTTTTAAGTTTCATTTATACTTAAATAGCAAAATATTTTTTCGTTTTAGCTTGATTTCATATTTAGTTTAAGCTTTACTCGTTTTAAGATTTATTTATTCATTTATATTAGTACCTGTTGTATGTTTGTTTGCGATGATTGTTTATTTAATTTCTGTTTGTTTTGTGTTTCATTTATTCTTTAATAGTAATTTCTGGTCGTTTTGTTTTTTGATTATTAAAGGTATTTGTATATACCGAGCTTAAGTTTAAAATTGCTTAATTTTCTTTGAAAAAATTATTTTTAGGTAAGTTTTTTTCTAATTAATTTAATATTAAACTAAATAATGGCTACCGTTTCTGAATCCCCTACAAATGAAAATAATTTTATGTTTTAGTTGTGAACTTACTGAAAAATTGTTGTTTTGAAATCCATGGGAAGGCAAATCCCCCTCCCACTAATTGAGACCACTAATTCCAGAAGACTTCAAAAATTATTCAGATTAAGAATTTAAATTTATTGGTAAAACTTCTAGTTTTATGCTAAAAGTGTTCGGATTGAAAATATGCAAAAAAAAAATAAAAATAATTAAGGTTCAAGTTATTGAGTATAGCCTATTCTATGTTAGAAAAATGTAAATAATTCATGCATTTTTTTTTAATGTTCATATTACCTTTGATTTGTATGTATATGTACTGTATGTATATATATGTATATATATATATATATATATGTATATATATATATATGTATATATATATATATATATGTATATATATATATATATATATATATATATATATATATATATATATATATATATATATGTATATGTATATATATATGTATATATATATGTATATGTATATGTATATATATGTATATATATATATGTATATATATACATATATATATATACTATATATGACTATATATATATATAGTATACTATATATATATATATATATATATATCTCCGCTTGACCGTCCTCAGTGCAGGATAATAACATTTGAGAACTACTTTCTATATAAACCTTACAATTCTACAACACACTACAACTATATAAAACCTTACAATTCTACAACACTACAACTAAATAACATACTATACAACAACTTTCTATGTAAACCTTATATAGCCCCAGGACATAAATTACAACCCTTGCACTGAGGGCCAATTCTTTCACTGAGGGCTCTGAGGGGGTTATCATCCTAAAAGGCCTAATTTCCAGAACTTTCAACTACGTTGAACAAAATGGATATCTCAAAATTTTGATTGGACGTGTTTGGGGAAATGGTGGGCGTGAGAGGAGGGTTAGTCGCCCTTCAATCACCCAAGTTTCTACAACAAACAATTCAATAAAAACTTAGATGCCCCCGGGGCATAAATTATCACCCGTGACCTGAAGACTGTGTGGGCGTGTCTTTCTCAAAAGTATAAAATACTGAACTTTTAACCTTTGTGAAACAAAATGGATATCTACAACTTTTTAGTGGAGCTGTTTGGTGAAATTGTGGGCGTGAGAAGGGGGTTAGTTGCCTTCAAATCACTTTTGACTATTAAAAAGGGCACTAGCCCTATGAATTTACAAACGAAAGAGCCCAGTTTCGAGTTTATACGACACAGATTCCAATAAAAACCTTATCAGCCCCCAGGGCATAACTAATAACCCTAGCCCTGAAGACTGTGATGGGAGTGTCCTACTCAAAGGTATAGTTTCCTGAACTTTAAACTGCGTGGAACAAAATGGCTATCTAAAATTTTTAATTGGATGTGTTTGGGGAAATGGTGGGCGTGAAAGGGGTGTTAGTTGCCTTCCAATCACTTTCAACTATTAAAAAGGGCACTAGCCATTTCAATTTCCAATCGAATGAGCCCTTTTTGAAGTTTCTACGACAACGCATTCTATAAAAACCTTA